>NC_072731.1:265680999-265734845 GCF_026930045.1 Uloborus diversus
CAAATATCCACTTTTATATATATAGATAGACTAGCAAAAATACCCGACGTTGCCTGGGTCAGTAATAATCATAAGAAACAATCGTTACTTACATTTGTGTTCTGTTTTAAGTGAAAGAATTTAAAACACACCTTTTTGATGTGATTAAGAATCCAGCTTCTTCCTTACTCATAAAACTAAAATAGCAGTAAGTATAAAGAACAAAATAATATTCATTTATAAACGAAAGCACGACAGTTAAGCATATACAAATTTGAAGAATTCCAAAAATATGAAATTAAACTTCATATGTTTAAAAAGATTTATCTGTTAATACTTTTTCTTTCTTTCTTTTTTTTAACATGGAGTAAAAAACCTTCTTTGTTTAGCTATTGAAGTACAAACTGTTTAAAAAAATGCAGCCGCCCGTAGTCCCCTTATACCTGCTCTGATTATTTTGGGAAATTTCAATTATTGTGGGTTCCTGGTACAATTTAAAATGTTACTAAATTCGCGGTAATCTTTATGGGATACCTTCAATAATGTTCCCCCCCCCCCTCCCTTACTTTGAAAAGCAGTATGTTACTAATTTTCGTTAAAAAGAGATTGTCGCCAGGTGCTGAGATACTTTTGGTCACCACAAAATGGCGTTAAGCAGTTTCATCCGAAATGCTTCCAAAATAAGTAGTAACATTTGGCGATTGTTTGAAATTGTGCAAAAAGAAAAATTTAAGGAAGTTTTTGTACTGTTTATGGATTTGCTCGTAGTTGGTGGATTATTTTGCATGTTAAAAAAAGTTGGAAAGATTCTTTTAATGGCGATATTTAGTTTACATGATAAAAGCTGAGAGACATTATTACATAGTCTTTGGCTTCAAAAACAGCGACAATTGAAAAAACTGCCAAATACATCAGCTACTGAAATCTTTCTGCATAAATTTTGACGAGGTATCTGCTGGTAGATTAGATGATGATTAAGTGTCCAATCAGCACAAATATTTTTTAAAAAAAAACATTAATTATATTAAATTTCCATTTAAATGGAAAATAATCAGCCAAATCTATTTGCCAATCTTGTGGAAAAACTTTTAAGATTTGACTTCAGAAAAGTCGAACAGTCCAACAAAACGCAAAAATATTCAAAAATACAACAATTCTAGAAATCAACTGGGAGTTGAGATAATACACTAAATAATGAATTGCAGGGGTCGAAGTAGTCCTATATATCCTATATTTTCAAAAAAAGCATCAAAAACGTCCTATATTTCCTATATTTTTGAAAAATGTCCTATATTTCCTATATTCCCATTTTTTTCCCAATATATCTTTTAAAAGAAACAGTAAATAAATTTTCTGACGTCGGATTTTTCTCTGAAAGTACGTGCCTAAACGAATTTCAAATTAAAAAACTCGGGAAGATTTCGATAACTGGGAATCTGGCGATCATTCTTAATTGGCGTCAGTTTTTGGCTCCAGCACCTGCACAAGAGGTATTTTTCATTGCAAATCTAAACAAAGAGAAAGGAAACATCCATTCATATAGGGTTACTATAAATCAGCAGGGTTACCCAAATAAAATTATTTACGCCAAAAATAAGACGACTGCGCCATATTCCCAATTATCCAAATATCCCCAAAAACTCAAGTGAGTAAATTCTACGACAGGCATCTTCTCTCATTGGCTACAGCAATGTGACGTCACTCTATAGTGGTTGGAGTTTCGAGAACTAAATCTGTAGTTGGTTTTAGAATTTTGCGTTTTGGGGGGGGGGGGCAACAGCCGTTTGTTTTGTTTTCCATCATGGTTTTCGTTGGTATGTTTTGTGTTCAGTGCATTTTCTAAACGGAATGTTCTAATATTCTTTTTGCAATCTTTTCTTTTTGTGGAATTTTGGGATCGTGGAATGTTAGTTCCTTATGATGTTAAAACGTAGTTTGTTGTAATAAGTGGAATTATAATTGCGAAATTGCATCGCTTAACAAAATTTCGTGTGGAGGGGTTGAACCAGGAGGGCATTAATTGTACAATTTTTGGTGCAAGGTGCACTAAAGGAAAAGATGATTTTACCGCTTTTTGCCATTTTTGCAACTGTTCATTGCTCATTAGCAATAGTGGATTTTCGCAATTGAGGCTGCATGCTAAAACATTCAAGCATAAAGAAATTTCTGAAAAACGTCAGAAGGATCCTTCTCAAGCTTTGTTTGTTCTTAATACAAGTGGTAAAGAGTTCAGTTTAGATATAAAACCAAAGAACAGTGGAATTAGTACTTGGGTCATGAGTGAGAAAGAAAAAATAAAAATTATCTTTGTTCAAATTTTGTTTAGTTATTTACTGTAAAGTACACTTTTTTCAAAAATTATTCTTTCAACTACAAGAAATTCATTTCAGATGTAAGTTATAATTTTGTTTAAGGGTTTTTTTTTTGTTTTTTTTAACAGAATCATTGATAAGAATAACTAAATAATATATGATATGTATTATTTCTTTTTTCATAGCAAAATTATTCATATAATGTGTCCTATATTTGTCCTATATTTTTTGTGGAAAATGTCCTATATGTGACAAGTCGGTCACTTCTACCCCTGTGAATTGTGTTGATGAAAGCCTTCAACATGGAACTAAAAAGCTTGCAACTTCATTTTTATACAACTTAGAACTTTCTAACAGATGCCATCTTCAGCAGAAAAATCGGCGCTTTCGATGGGCTCATAATGTTAACACATGCAAGTATTTTTTCGCCCCCTTATTGGGGCATTTACGTGAAAATTGGAACTTAAATTGGAATAAAAAAGGAACTATCAGTCGAATTTTTTATTTCGAACTGATCTACGAACCTCCCCAGTACTAAAAAGAACAAACGGTGAAAGTTTCGGCTAAATCTGTCGTGTAGTTTCTGAGATCTTAGGGAACACACACACCCACAAATTTACCAACATCCATTTTTATATATATAGATATTAAATGACTAAATGCAATGTCTTACTGGTGACAAGCCTCGAAGAACACATTGTGATTGTTTTGTTGGCACTCTCAGCTTCAATGAGTTGACATCTGCCTCCAGCTCGGTTATTCACTGTTCCTGACTGAGGAGTTCTAATAAGAATGAAACTGCAGTCTCAGGAAATATAACTTAGCTATCTGGTATATTGCATGTATATTGTGATTGTTTGCAGTAGAAGTAAATGAGTGTACCTTTTCTTTTTTTAAATGTTCTAAGATTTTTAATGTTTTAAATGTCACCCTAATTGTTTTAAATTTTTGTTTGTTTAATCCCATGTCAACACAAAAGAAAGTTTCTTAATTTGATTTGAGCTATTTCTACCCCAAACCTTGCTCAGTAAAAATCACTTGTCTGTCAGGAAGTATTCTCCCAAAATATATCAAGGGGGAGGGTAATTGACACATTCCCCCATCTTGTAGCCACCTGCTAGGTTTATTTAGTTTTTAATTTTTAGATATTTTATTGAAATAAATTGTTTTGATGGCATTTTTTTTTTTTACATTTTCTTGTTTTTAGATTCATTCTTACAAGATATCAAGCCTTTTTAAGCACTTTTATTATACTTGGCCTGATTGTCATAGAGAAATCTGAGACCTGGTTTTGCTTATATCTCAGCAACTAGACCACTTAGAGACTTCGGGATTTTACTAAATGATTTGCTTTATCTAAAGGTACAACTTAACGCTGAAAAATTAAAACTCTAAATTAAAATTTATTTCGGTTAGGATGAAAAACAGCAAATTTCATGTAGTTTTCCCATTAAATGTTTAAATAAAAAACCCATTGTTACAAATTTTGTTGCCTTGCAACAGTAATGTTAATAGTAATTATGATGAAAATTTTGAATCAAGACTTCTCTGAAGCAAGCATGAAATGAATTCCCTATCATTGCTCTCATCAATACCAATGGTCGTTAACGGGGCTAAGTAAAGAGACATATTACGATCTTTATAACGAGTAACTTGTATGTTTTGAAACATAAATTAGTTTGGGAAAACTTTATGGTTTTAATTAAATTAGTAAACAAATAAATACTAGAGAGGGACAAGGGTTAATTTTTAGAGCCAACTGCTTAAAGGCACCTATATAAGTTTTTCCTTTCATTGCCTAGCATTAATATGAAAAAATAAGGTGAAGTTTCGTGATGGTAAAATCATTCTATTTCTGAAATAAATTTACACTAAAAAGAGTAAAATAACAGAATTTAAGAAAAAAAAAGAATACTAAGCACTTTTCATAATGTACTCAAAAGGACATAATAACTTTTCTGGGTCAGAAAGGACAATTTAAGAATTCCTGTAGTTTTCGAAAATGCCAAGGAAATGACACCACAAATGAAAAATAAAAGTGCTGTTCTAGTTATTTCAAACCAAACTTTCCCAATCAGAAAAAAATCTGCATGTTTCAACGCTCAAAGTTTTGATTGAACGCTAGATAATGGTAAGAAATTCTTTTCATGACTTGAGCTGCACTTTTCTTTGTGGTGTCATTTTCTTGGCATTTTTGAAAACTACAGGAATTCTTAAATATTGTCCTTTCTGACCCAGAAAAGTTATTTTGTCCTTTTGAGTACATTATGAAAAGTGCTTAGATTTTTTTTTTAAATTCTGTTACAGTCAAACCTCCATATATCGAACTTCCACATATCGAAATTTTCTATATATCGAAATCCCAGCACATTTCTATGTTCATTACATAGAAAAATTGTTTCTATATATCGAAAAAAAATTCTATGTATCGAATTTTTTTCGAAACATTCGTACATTTTTTTTCTACTTTAGACTGTTTGCCTCATGAAAAATGAAGGTTAGGGGAGACAATTATGTTCACTAAAGGTTGCTACGAAACTCATAAGAAATCTGGGGTTGAGGGGTGTGTAGATAGGTCGTTCTTTCATTCTGGAGTTCTTAAATTCCTTCAAGTTTATTTCAAATCTTAGTTGTAACCAGTAACACTGTGAAATGAGTTTCGAGTTATCCTTTTTGTCTGTTGATTATCATTCCTAGTGTTTTTAGCTTCAGTAAAAATCATTCAAGTTAAGTAGATTGATTTTTTACTTTTCTCTCGATCACATTGTCAAAACGAGATCCCATAATGTTGCGATCAAGTTGAATTGCCGAAGAATAAAGATGTATAAAGGCGTAAAACTGTTAATTTCTGTTTTTTTTTTTTAATTGTAAACTTTCATTTAATTCGAAGCTCGTATCAATTAGAAATTAGGTTTCATACACGAAAATTAGCTTTAATTTTAATGTGTTAGGAGGCTTTTAGGATAAAATAAAATCGTTTCTATATATCAAAATTTCTATATATCGAATTTTTTTCCGGCAATTTGCTACTTCGATATATGGAGGTCAGACTGTATTTCCTTTTTACAAACAGTCTGCTAAAGAAAGTGAGCATCAACCTGATATTAAAGGTTTTTATTCAAGAAAAAATATTTCCCACCTTTAGGATGATGTTTTAAGAAATTCAAGCTGAAGGTGGGGGGGGGGGGGATAGCTAGAAATCAAAATTAGTGGTTTATAATCTTAATTTATGAGAATATCTATTTGATAATCAAGCTCCATGCCAATTATTTCTTTTGAACACATAAAAAGAGGAAATGCAGGAAAGGGGTGGCGGTGGAGGGTAGAAGCTATTTACAGCACAGGTATATTTTGCATTAAAGGAAGAAAAAAATTGGGAATTATTCTCTATTTTCGCCTAAGTAAGAAAAAAAAAACACATTCGTTTTTTGATGTGGGATGGTGGGGTGCAGTCCACACTTTAGTTAACAACAACGAAACATATGGTCAAAATAAAAATATTTGTCCTAAAATTTCACTAAAATTGTGTCTTATTTTTTCCACATCCCCACTCCAACTCCAGCTTTAACGATTAAATTCAAAACTTGAAAAGCTATTTAACACATTTCCAAAATGAGCCATAACTATGATTAAAAATGCATACAGTCAACTCTGTCATATCCACACATCTGGGGACCAAACGACTTGCGGATTTAAAAATTTTGGATTTCAGAACATTGCTTTGCTTACACATTTATTCAAAATTATTGCCATTATTGCTGAAGAAACTATTGTTTATATTAAGAAACAAATTACATTGCATACCTTAAGAATGTTCCACAAAACAAGCTCAGTATGTGTTTTAACTCATGACTATTTTAATTTTTAGGCAGTTCCTATTTACTTGAGGTTTCTGCTATTTTAAAGTTTTAGTGCCGCTATGAAACTAAATTATTCTAGACAGTGCATGTATTTGGAAAAAGATGTTTGAGGGAACTCACCATGGGGTTTGGGGTGGGGGACTCGCCAAATGAAAAGGTGGTTTGAAACCGAAGTGCTTTACAATGGGGTTGTTTCCTTCAGTCAAAAGTAGTACTTTGTGTTGCTGAAATTGATAGAATAAGCAAAAAAAAAAAAAAAATAATAATAATAATAATGACATGGACCCAGAAAATACTTTCATTTTCCCAACATTTATTTTTTTAAAATAATTTTTTTAAATGTTCGATTTTTCAAACAAGGCGTGGTCTTTATGACGTCACAAATGATGTACTTTTGGCGCATCTGTCTGCCGCGATTCCACGTTATGATAATTAAGAAGCGAATTAAATATAGCGCTCTACGATTGCTACCAACCCTATCGTTGCCAGTACACGTGAGTAAAGAAGCAAATTAAATATTACATTCTGCGCGACAAAAATGAATGGCATTTCATCATTTGTGATGTCATCCGCAGAAGCATAAACAATAAAAGCCCTCCGATTAAAGTAATTTTTTAAAAATATTAAACTTAGTCAAATTATTTAAAAAATGGTCAGGTCCTATGTTTTTAAGCATGCTCTTTCAGATAAAAAAAACTTTTAAAACTAAAAAAAATACTTTTGTAAACGACCCCATTGAATCAATACATTTTTAAAAAAAAATCCCTTTGGAACAAGTTCAGTCTTCTCTAAACGTCCTCATGGAGTAACGAAGTCAGTCCATCAAGATCAACATTCTTAAATAACGGTAACGGCATATCTGAAAGTCCCCGATTAGATTGAAATTAAAATGAATTCAACCCTCCATTATTTCCTTTGAAATCCTCCAAGGCAAAAACTCCGACTAAATTAAAACCAGAGTTCTTTTGTTTCTGTAAGCGCAGCTTTTTAATATCAAGTCCCTAACAATTCAGTGATTTTAAATTATGATATGTCTTCATTTTTTTTTTGTTCAAAAAAAAAAAGAGCAATTTATGTATTCCCCTTTTATTTTGTTCGTGTACTATTTCGTTTATTTTGATGTTAAAAGTTTCCATATTTTGAATTTATAGAACCGATTTGGACCACTGCTGCTTCTGATATCTCATTTCCCTCCTCTGACTTTAGAAAATAAAACTTGGAGGTTTCTTAAATTTTACTATTCGTTCATTATTTTCAAAATGACAATTTCGACACTTTTTTTTATAATGTATAAAAATAATTTAAAAAAAAGAAATGATTAAAACATTTTTATTTATTTTGGTCAAAAATATGAGATAGTATAATCAAAATCATGATAAAAATAATTTGATTGTAAGGAGAACTGCTTTTAGCGATCATGAAATTTTCAATCCGACTGCATCTTACTCAAATGGTGAAAATAACAGAAACTTTTGATGCAAGTTTTTCACTGCTTCATTTTTTTTTGAGCAATCACGATTGCTTATTGTTCTCTCTTGACTGTTTTGATGTGCTATCATTTTATTTTCCCCCCGCCTCCCTCTGCAGCACCACCGTCGACCAGCTCCTCTCGATGCTGCTACTCTAGCGGAAACCGTCTCCAGGTTGCGTCCATATCCTACACACACACGCATACATACACACACACTCATGCCTGCACACAGACACACACATACACACTCATGCTTGCACACAGACCACATATACACACTCATGCCTGCACACAAACACAGACGCCTACACACACACTTGTGATTGCGAAAAACATAATTTGAATTCCAGATGAAAATCTTCTCCAGGTTGCGTCCATATCCTACACACACGCGCATACACACGCACACCTACACACACACGCCTACATCCACACATACACACACACATACATACAGACACTTACACATACACACAATTACCCAAACACTCATGCCTGCACACGGACACAAACGCACATGCCTACACACATACACATACCCCCACACACACACACCTACATCCACACAAACACATACACACTCACGCATACATACAGACACCTATACACACACCTACACATACACACAATTACCCAAACACTCACGCCTGCACACAGACACAAACACACATGCCTACTCACACATACCCCCCACACACAAACAAACCTACACACAAAAACACAAGCCTACACACGCCTCTATACACACACACACACACACTCGTGTTTGCGAAAAATATAATTTGAATTCAAGATGTCAAAGTTCAAATTATTTATTATTATTATTATTATTATTATTTTTTTTTGGACACACAGATTTACAGTGTATGCATTCTTTTACAATATACACAAGACTAGTCAGAGAAAAAATAATGAATTTATTTAAATGCAAAGATCACATAATAATACTAGAGCTCACATACATATTTACAAAAATGGTTGTGATGAGGGTCCTTAAAATACAAAAAGGTGAAATGAAACATTAGAATGAAATGACTTGATCATATTTTTTTCCCTGTATAATACTTTTTTTAATGATTCTTTTAAAATTTCTAAGATTTTTTTTTCTTAGCATTTGTTTTCGTACAGACATTTTCTGATCAAAACTTCTCATTTTTATAGAAATAAATGCATAAATAACTTGTTGAAATTTTTCTATTTTCTTAAGTTTGCTTCATAATTGATATGGTAAGAAATTAAGTAAGATTTTTTTTTTCATGACGTAATTTTATTAAAGATTCTCTTTACGTTTATTTAAGATTTCTAAATTTTCCGAAGTCAAAAGTTTTGATTTTGAATTTAGTGGAAATAACAAAATGAACTCCTCCAAAAATTTTCAATAGTAAACTAAAGAAAACCTAAGAAATGAAATAAATTAAAACTGAATGAAGCTACGTTTTTTACATTTTTGTGATCAGTTCTTATTTTTATGGAAATAATTACATGAATGAAACAATTGAAAGTTTTCTGGCTTTTTAAATTTGATTGAATAATTAATAAGTTAAAAAATTAAGCAAGTTTCTAAATCTTGTTTTCTAAATATTCTGAAGAAGACAAAAAAATTTTGCGTTTGAATTTTGTAGAAATAAAAAAAGGAAAATCGTACAAAAAATTTCAGAAGCAAACTTTGGAAAATCAAAATGACAAAAATTTTAAATTGTTTGAAGCAACATTTTTTTCTTACACTGAAAGAACATCGTACTTTTCTTTTCATGTTTTAAAATTTGCAGAAACAGCTAAAAAAAGAAATGACTACAAACTGCAATTAAAACGTAATAGTTGAAGCAACTTTTTTTTCCTTATATAAAAAATCCTAATATTTTTTTCCTTTCCGAACGTATAATATAGTGCTTTCCATAGGCGCTTTAAAATATGCAATCACAACTGATTTTTCGTGTTTAAAAATTTACAGAAACAACTACAAAAAAAGAAATTTTTCTAGAGAAATGACTACAAACTGCAATTAAAACTGCGATTGAAGCAACTTTTTTTTAGTTCCCAGAGAATATAGTGTTTTCCTTACGTGCTTTAAAATATGCATTTACATACTACGTACTAACATTAAAACTAACTAGCCTTAGAACTAGCAGACTAACATTAAACTTAAGATATATAAATACCTTTGTGCTGAACAGTAAAGTAAGAAAAAAAAAGTCAAAAAAAGCACAAATTGCCGGTTACAGCAAACACGTGTTTCGGCGTTACAGGGAACGCCTTTTTCAATGCAAAAAGTAATGAGCTTTTTTACTTAACATTAAACTTGTTTGAAAATATTTTTCTTTCTTTCATAGAGAATGCGGTGCTTTAAAATATGCAAAAACAACTAAATGGTAAAGAAAAGAAATTGCATTTTTTTTTTCGGACTCAGGGGCAAGTGTAGAATTCCCTTTTATACTTTAAAATTTTTAGCAGCCCATTTACAATTATTCAACATAAGTTTACATCAAGGACTCAGGCAGGGATTTAAAAAAAAAAAAAAAAGCAAGTTAAGCTTTTTTTAGCGATAAAGACGGTATCAGTTATAGATAGTGTGCCGGGCAACTACGAAATAAAACACAAATGAAAAGTTCGATTTCCCATGCATATCAAGTGACTTTTATGAATATAAAATAAATGAATGTGTGTGCGTGTGGGGACGAGAGAGAGATCAGAAGTAGAATATCTAAATGACATGAAATATGGATATTTTATCGTAGCTGCTTGAAGGACGTTTTAGTGCGCAGTTTTTATCCGGATGTGCAATTAAAATCATTCTCTTATTAGCACATCTTTTTTCTTATTTTGACTAGCACTTGACCTTTGCCGATAGGTTCTTTTAATTGGAACATATAAGTTAAAAAAAAAAGAAAAAGTTGATTTTAAATGGAATCTCTGGTTTCGAATTTCGCGTTGAACAAACACGTTCCTCGGTGCTGGATTAAACAAGTTCCGTTCAGAACTAAACGAGCCTACTTTCCGGTATACCAATACCGACTTTCTAGTATCTGAACAATATTATCAAAATTAGCAAAAATCGCAAATTATTTCCAATATATTTTTTTATATTTTAGCCGATTTCTAGAAATAAAATATGCTTTGCTCATCTAAAGAATTAGACGTGTAAAAAATAAATAAACCAACAAATAAAGTGGCAGCACATTTTAAACAAAGCAGCTAATACGTTTTTAAACAAAAAAATCTTTAACCGCTTTAAAAAGAGAGAAAAAAAAAGAACAAAAATTAATGAGTTCATTAAAATAAATACATCGTATCAAAAAAAAAAATCATTGTTTGTCTTCTACTGCCAAAAAATATTTTAAAAAATGAATTAATGACTTTCAAAAACAAATATAAATAGTAAAATGTTACCTTTAAAAAATAATTTTCACTGTCGAAAAAAAAAATCATCTGCGCATATCTCTATGTAGAAGCATAAAGGAATCCGAATCTCTCCGCCAAAAACTGAATACATAAATTAAAATTTTAGAGCGAAAATAAAAACAAATCATATCAACAATAGTTATTCCACAGTAAAAAAAATGGCTGCGGAGTCGGAATCGGAGTCAATGTCATTTTGGGCCAAAAAAGTCAGATTCGGGAACTGAAGGTTTTTAATTCAAAGACTCGGTGTTGGAATCGGTCATTTTCCCTTAAAGTTCGTAACTCTGCCAATGTTTGCGGAGTCGGAGTCGAACTTATTTTGGGACAAAGGAGTCTTAGTCGGAGTCGAATTTCCAAGGGTCGGAGTCAGTAATTTTTCCTTCGTGTATAAATTTTTGCCAAATCTACGAAGCACTGGGAGTCGGAATCCGACTAATTTTTGAGCACAGGAGTCAGAGTCGAGTGGTTCGTCAAGAGCTGTTTCCAACAAAATTTGTTTGAAGAAAATCCGCTTTTAAGTACGGAATCTATATTGACTTTCAGTTTCCCCATAGGTGCTTTAAGGAATTTGAACATGTTCAAAATTGAATGGAAAATGGTTCAAGTCAAAAAGATATTTTCTATACGGTGCTCTTCAAAACCTTTTTCCTACAAAGTTTGTTAGAAGCAAATTCGCCTCTATATTCGGGATTGCCTTAAATTACCTCGTAAGCGCTAATGTTAAGTTTTTTTGAACTGTTCAAAATTGAACGAAAAATTGTTCAAATCAAAAAGTGAGAAATGGGAATGAGGTGCCCTTGCCGAGGTCTTTCGAACAAAAAAAAATTGTTTGAATCGGACTCTTCACTCAAAAATTATTGAAGGGAGGGGGGGGGGACAGGCATTTTGCCCCAGCTCAATACCCTACTTTCCAATTTTTAATTTTACGATACTTATTTAATTATTTTATTTATTTTTGACCTTTCTTTTGTTTTTCGCGATATTTTTAAGTTGCATTAAACCTTCTTTGATGCTTTTTTCTTTTTTCCCTGACTTTTACTGGGAAAGTAGGCTAAAAATAACTTTAAGTCCTGAAATATAATACGTATAGGGCTTCACAGTACACACGCGCATATTTGGTAGACGCTCGAGTTTACGAACAGCTTGCATGGCCTAAAATTTCTTTTATTGAAACAATGCTCTGTTCGATTTTACAAAATCTCGATTTCATGAACACTTTTCGTGGGACCCAGGAGCTCGTAACAGCGAGCGTCCGCTGCATATATACTTTCAATGCTTCAATCAAAACGATATCTTCTATTTTCAAGTGTTATTTTTATCATTTTATTATTTAATTTTGCCGGTAAAGCGTAAAATATACAAAAGAAAAATTTATTATGACTTGATCATAAATACTGCAAATAATGAGTTGATATGTGTAATCTACAAGACTAATTGCTGAAAATGAAACTTTTGTCACCTAAAATGTTATTACGTATCAATTTCAGAATGTTAACCTACACAATATTCATGAAAAATTAATGAAAAACAATATTTACTAATTGGTAGATGCAAATGTTTATGCGAGTTTGTTTGCTTTTTTCATAATGAGAACGTTTGAGCATCCAAATATAACAAAAAATATACACACAACACACATATATGTACAGTCAAACTGAACATGAAATCACAACATGAAATGATGAAAAGTTGAAATGTAATACCCGTTTCATAGTTAAAATGTCAATAAAGCTGCCAACAACCGAAATCATCACTCAGACTTTAGGCATGATTACATATCCTTTGCTGTTGTGAGTGAACAATACTTAACACAAAGTATCCCAAAGTAAAAGTCTTTCTGTATTGTACATCAACTTTGTTTCGTACAATCGGTAAAAACAAAGTTAGTGAAGCACAAGATTGTAAAAATATTGCGTAGGCGTTTTTTGCTGGGATAAAGAAAGCCTTTTCCATTGCTAAAAGGATTTTGAGCTTCAGGCACATACTTGAAGCTTGTGAAAAGAAGTCAAAACAAAGCCAGCATTCAATGCTTGTTCAATACTTTATTGTGCAATATTTTTGCAAACTTGTGCGTTAATAATGTTTTTTTTTATTTATTTATTTTTTATTTTTATTGTTATATTCTTTTCTCTATAAGCACATTTAAAACATGTACTTACTGCATTTGCAGTTTGTCCAACGCATTCTTTTGAATAAATATTAAAATCTTGCAAGAGATGAATTTTGCAAGAAAATCCTTATAAAATTTAAAATTTTGAGACTTTCTGGCAGGTTGCAAAATTACTGTCCGACCATCACGAGAAAAGCCACCGCCAAAATGTCTGCGCCTGTCTACTGCTATAGTAACGAGGCGCGTCTCATTTTTCCAAGGGAAGCTTAATGTTGGAAAATTCCTATTCCTATTCCTATTCAGAGTCACAACTGACTACAACTGTATTTATGTCGAGGACTGCATACTAAGTGCCTTGCCTCCATTATTTTATATACCGATAGATGGCAGCACCATCACCGGATCAAACAGTTAATGAGAATTTAGAACTAGTCCAGGAGCTAATAGCTACCTGGTGCTAGCACCCCTAGAGTTATCGTTTCACTTGGAGGACATTGAGACCACGAGCCTATTTAACGTCGCCCAGTCCCCTTTAATGACGACGGTGGGTCTTCGACCATCGAGGTTCGAACTCAGGACCCTCCGGCCCCGAATCCGACACTCTACCGATCGGGCTACCACGGCCCCAAATGTTGGAAAAACCCGTACGACTGCATAAAGGCGAGCAGACGAGTGGCGAAATAGCGCCAAAAAGCCTTCCTGCTAACCCTTACAGAAAATGAACGACGTCCGTTTCTGTGGCAGTAGACAGGCTCAGACTTGACGGCGGGAGCTTTTCTCGTGAAAGACAGACAGTATGCTTTCTTTCTTCACACCAATCCTCGTTGTCGCTTGAGACAGTTGTTTGGATTTAAGCAAGCACCCAACCGCTTTCCTTAATTTTATTATCGCCGTAGCACAACTATCAAATCATGGTCCTCTGGGTGAAAGTAATTTTTGATGATGGTATAAATGACAGCCAATGAGTAAACACGAGGGCGTGTTCATTAAATTATGTGGAACTAATGAAGGGTGTAGGAGATCGGCGACAAAAATTCCGTCTGTCGCAATCAGTGTGTAGAACCAGCAATTGCTGCAGTAAACAACAAAGGACCAGTTGTTAAATTATCAAAGATGGGAGTGCTCCGGGAAATCGAGGATAAATTGGACACCGGGGTTCTCCGTCAACTTCTATGTTTAATTTTTCCAGTTCTTGATAAACAGACATCTGCTCGACGTCACATATCAAAGGATTTTCTAGAAGAAACAAATGCATATTGTATTTAATTAAAAGGAATCAAAAGATAAATTTTACTTCAAAAAATGATGTCTTAAAATTAATACACATTCACATACATTGTGAGCGGCTAAAAGATATTTTGTGTTTATCCAAAACTTTATAATGTCGAAAGATTCACCAATTTATTTAATTGTGATTTTCACTCATTTTGTTAGAGCAAAGGGCGCACATTATTTTACCTTTTTCTTACAAAAAACCTAGAATGATGCCATGGACAAAAATAAAAGCTTTATGAAACTAGTAGTGAGTTTAGATAATCCATAAACAGATAAAAACCACTCGCTCAAGGGTGATGGCATACCCCCTCAAATGCTACAGAACACCCCCCCCCTCCCCACCCAATGCCAAAAGGCACCAAAAACACCAGTGAAATCGCCCCCTAAAAAATTCAATGGTGCAGCCTTCTCTATGAACCGCCCTCCTCCCCCAGTTTAATTTATTCAATAAAACATTATTATAATATTTATATCAGTCCCTAAAAATCCTTCATAGAGTAAGAAGAACAGTTAAACGGACCGGCGTTTGAGTCTCTAGCAAGTAGCAGAAGCCCTGGACTTATCGCAGACAATGGTGCAACGCGTTGTTGCCGAGGTCACATGTTCGGTCTGCGCGAAACTTGTGCCGACCGTTCTTACTGAAGAAGTTCCGAATCAACGTCCCCGTGGTGCCCAAACCTCCCTACAGTCCCGACTTATTACCTCTTGACTTCTCCCTGTTTCCACGGTTAAAGTCGGTGCTGAAAAAAAAAACGTTTCGACTCCATCAAGGACACCCAAGCGAATGTCAAGGCAGCCCTTGCATAAATCCCGGAACAGGACTGCAGGGATGCCTTCGAGTCCTGGAGAAACCTCCTACAGAAGTGCATAGATAGAGGAAGTCCCTGTTTTGAAAACTATTAGTCAGTTGTACCGATCAGTTCAATAAATCTGTCTTTTAAAACAAAGGCTCTTTACTTTTGAATCCTACCCAGGGCCTGATTACCCAGAAGGCTCGGGAAGCTTGAGCTTGAACTCCCTGTTTTGAAAACTATTAGTCAGTTGTACCGATCAGTTCAATAAATCTGTCTTTTAAAACAAAGGCTCTTTACTTTTGAATCCTACCCAGGGCCTGATTACCTAGAAGGCTCGGGAAGCTTGAGCTTGAACTCCCTGTTTTGAAAACTATTAGTCAGTTGTACCGATCAGTTCAATAAATCTGTCTTTTAAAACAAAGGCTCTTTACTTTTGAATCCTACCCAGGGCCTGATTACCTAGAAGGCTCGGGAAGCTTGAGCTTGAACTCCCTGTTTTGAAAACTATTAGTCAGTTGTACCGATCAGTTCAATAAATCTGTCTTTTAAAACAAAGGCTCTTTACTTTTGAATCCTACCCAGGGCCTGATTACCTAGAAGGCTCGGGAAGCTTGAGCTTGAACTCCCTGTTTTGAAAACTATTAGTTGTACCGATCAGTTCAATAAATCTGTCTTTTAAAACAAAGGCTCTTTACTTTTGAATCCTACCCAGGGCCTAATTACCTAGAAGGCTCGGGAAGCTTGAGCTTGAACTCCCTGTTTTGAAAACTATTAGTCAGTTGTACCGATCAGTTCAATAAATCTGTCTTTTAAAACAAAGGCTCTTTACTTTTGAATCCTACCCAGGGCCTAATTACCTAGAAGGCTCGGGAAGCTTGAGCTTGAACTCCCTGTTTTGAAAACTATTAGTCAGTTGTACCGATCAGTTCAATAAATCTGTCTTTTAAAACAAAGGCTCTTTACTTTTGAATCCTACCCAGGGCCTAATTACCTAGAAGGCTCGGGAAGCTTGAGCTTGAACTCCCTGTTTTGAAAACTATTAGTCAGTTGTACCGATCAGTTCAATAAATCTGTCTTTTAAAACAAAGGCTCTTTACTTTTGAATCCTACCCAGGGCCTGATTACCCAGAAGACTCGGGAAGCTTGAGCTCCCCCTCAGAATTTTTAGGGGGCCCAAATATCACTGTAAAATTGTGCTCAACAATTCTTTGCTGCTTTTAGCTTCGCTTTTTAAAGAGATTGCAACCATTTAAACTTGTTAAGCAAAAATGTTTGAAAGAATTAAATTATTGAAAGTGTGGACACATTTGATAACATAGCTAGATTTGATAAACATGCTAGATTTTCAAGTGTGGGATTTGATTCAAGTCTGTTACAATGTACTTTCATTACATTTAATTTAATTTGTGAAGTGTCAACTGTCAAATATGATTCAAAATGTTAGTACCCGAATTGGCTGAATTTTCAAATGCAGCATATGTGATAACCAAATTTTCTGTCAGTCGGTAAGTTGGAATAAACTTAACTCTGAATTCTGTTGGGCCACTTAGCATTAGTCAGTGTTTGTTGTGTCAATGTGCATAGAATGTTTAGAAAAATTTCCCTAAACAAAAAGTGGGGGTCCCCAAAATGTGGGAGAGCTTCCCCCATGTATGTTCCGTTCTAGCTCGCTAGTTTCTTCTGAATAAGAGGTGCGGCCCTCGGGTAAAATAAAGTTGTGCAAATTTGCACCTTCAAATATAAAAGTGATAATTCAAAATTTGTTTTTTCTCAAAACATATTTTGTTTGATACTTTAAAGTATTTTTCTTCAAATGAATGAATGAATAGATGAAGCGGTAAGTGAATAATAAATTAATTGATGGGTAAATAAATGTAGGAGTAAATTGTTAATGAATAAAAAAATAAGTGAATGAACAACATAAGTGGTTAATTAATGAATGTGTAAGGAAATGATTTAATAAATTAAATGAATGGACGTAAATTGTTAATTAATGAATATACAGGGTGTTCCGTTTTAACCTGCAAGACCCTTATTTTCGCAGTCGTGAGTCCTAGATGCATACTTCCAGTTGCAAAAATGTTCAAAATCAGATGAAGAGTTAAGATGTTGAAAGTTTGAAGCAAAAATAAAAATGAGTCAAAAAATACAAAATTTAACTTTTTATACTGGTTTTAGGTCCCCTAACTTATGCTTAGAGAAATAATCCCCATTGAAAACTATTACAGACACAAAAAGGGTGACATTTGTGCGACCAAAACTCAAGGAGATATTCCAGTTTAAAATTTAAAGGGACCAGAAGATGAGATTGGACATGTTTTCAAAGTTGAAAAAAAAAAAAAAAAAAAACAAGGTATTTATATTTTTTTTATTGCCATTCAAAAATTCATGCAAATGGTATGCCATGATACGCAAAAACACACTGCAAAACCTCGAACAATTTGAAAAACCACACTGCACAAATATAATTTTAAACACTTGCTATAACTGCTATATCCCCCCCCCCCCCCAAAAAAAAAAAAGTTATTGACAGCTAGTGTAAAGTGGTGTAAGTCACAAAACACTGCGTTTCACACTCGGTGAATATTTGTCGTACTCATTTTAAACTTTTTGTGTTGGAAATGTTTTTCGATGGAGATTACTTCTCTAAATATAAGTTAGGGGACCTGGGGCCCGTATAAAAAGTTATTTTGTATTTTTTGATTCATTTTTATTTTCACTTCAAATTTTCAATACCTTAACTCTGCATCTAGGACTAACGGTTACGAAAATAAAGGTCTTGCAGGTTAAAACGGAACACCCTGTATTATACGTAAATGATTAAATAAATGAATGAATAATTAAACGAATGAATGTAAATGGTTAATTAATTGATGTATACGTAAATGAGTTCATTAATAAATGAAAAAAAAATATTTCATTTTGTAGCACATGTACTTGACAAATTGTCCTAAAACATGTCCATAAAAACATGCCTATAATATTAAGTTATAAACACTGCACTGAACGTCCGTAGGTTCCAATCTATACTTGAAATGTTGAAAACAGATAGTTGGAAGTTCGGTTAATTAGATTTTGGATAAGCGGTGCTGGAACTGTACTACTAAAGCAAAATAAAGCGATTCAAAATAGATTCTCTTACGTTTGGAACTTGCTTCATTTTAGTAAAAAATGTATTAATTTTATCTGCAAATGTGACTTGTACAAAAAATATTTCCTTCAAAATAATGAAACGATAAAAGTGTTTCATTTAAGTTCGAAAAAGTCATGGGCGCTGCAGTAATTTTTGACAACAAATGTTCGCTTGTAGTAACATCTTAAAATCAATACTACTGTGAAGATAGATAATTCTGCAATGTTATTTGATCACAGTGATAACGATATCGCGTGAAGTAGGTATCTTATGCCGAATTCCTAACTTGGTTTTTCACTTGAAAGTTATCATTCTATCAGAGTGATATATTTTAAGCGCAATTTTAGTTGCCGGGTGATGAAAATCCGGTATTTTATTCAAAAATCCAGCCCACTACGGATCTGGACGCTCCCCCCCCCCGCCCGGATTTTTGTAGGGTTTTTAAATGAATTATTCGTGTGAAAACAGTTGTCACAGTTAAGTAACAGAAAACCATTAAGAAACGCAGATTTTTACAGAACATTATTTGATGCAAAATTAATCTAAAATAAAAAATAAAGAAATCTTACACTGCATAATCGGTTTTTTTCTTCACACACACACACACACACACATATACAGTCGACGCTCATTATAACGACCACACATTATAAAGACCGTCCCATTATAACGACCAGTGGTAAAAGTCCCAACTTTGTTCCTATGAACTCTATGTTAATTTGCTTTCATTATAACGACCTTTTTGTATTGTCTAATCCAATACAGCGACCGAATTCAGCGGACGCTATTTCTGGTGTTCTTTCCAATAAACAAATTTGTAGCTTGAAATGACTTTGATTATTGTTTACGGACATCTGCCTGAAGTTTTCAATGTCAAATCGAACTTTGAGAGGGGTGGAGGGATTACCATTCACCACTGCTAGCACAGAAAAAATAATGGGAGGAAAAATCGAGAAATTTCCAGATTCCTAAGAAAAGGGAGTTGACAGATGTGTTGGTAGTTTGGTGTTTGAATCTAGTGGTTTTTAAAATAGGGAAGTTGCAACCTATTTAATGTTCATATTTTGGCTATTGCATATTGTTAATTGACCCTCAAAACTAAAAAATTCACCATCGCCGAATTTTAAAACACCGTGGTTGATTTTTAATGAATTTTTAAAAATCCACGCGCAAAAGTGCGCTCTTCTGAAACGTCACGAGCCTACGTCACAGGGCGCGAATGGGCAGCCTTCCGCCGAAGATCCCTTGTTTTCGCTAGGGACATTTTGAGCGCGCTGATATTTTTATTTTTTAGAAATTCAATAATCCTTTTGAACACACTATGGAGGCCGGATTTGTTAAAGCACAATCTAAATAATCTTCCTCAAATAATATCAGTGGTGATATTCGAATATTTCCGAGAGGATGAGAGGTTTAATGTTCCAGAAACGCGAGGAGATAAGCCTTTTACGTTTCATCTTCGAAGTCGAATGCACGTTTTTCGATTTCTCCCATGACATGGGAACTGGTTCGCTAGCGTTTCTCTCCTATCGGACGTCACTTCCTATGCCATCTGACGTCACAGGCGCTTGAACTTTAAAAATTAATTTTAAAAAAACTACTTATCGTATCGCAAAAATTTTTTCACCTATGATGTTCATACATGTTACTCTATCATATAAAAATAAAATTGAAAAATCGAAAACTTCCCTATTTGGGGTTCTCGAGGGACTTTTAAATGCTTCTTTGAAAAGCAAGAAAAACACAATTTATCACCTATATCTGAAACAGAAAATAATGTTTCGCAAAAATCACTTCTGTCAAAAAGGCAAACATCTGTCTGGTTTTATCTTCAGAAAATGTTGTGGTAGTAGTAGTAGTAGCAGCAGATTTGCAAGTGTGTAACATTTTCCTCCCTATATTTTCTACTTTAAAATTTGTTTAATATTCTGTCATAATATTTTGCACACGATTTTTCTAAAAAATTCCTATGATAAAAATAATTTGGGCATTTAACTGGAATGTTTGAAAAAGTACCATTTTTTTCGGAACAGCGGGGTATGCATGATGACCGTGTATATATTTTTTAATTATACCTCTTATAACGACCACTCGTTATAAAGACCTTTTTCTCTGGGACGGAGATGGTCGTTATATCGAGCGTCGACTGTATATATTGTATATATTGTATATATAGCTAGGAGTATTTTAAGCAAGTTTAAATACATTAAAATTTCAAAAATTTAACTTACTTTTGAGCCGAGCGAAATAACAACTGCACTTACTTAATATTAGCATTGAAAAATAAAATAACACTTGTTACTAATTATGCATTCTGGGATATGCTCAATAGAGAAATTTCAAACTATAAAAAATATGCATATTTTGAAACTATTGTCAATATAGTTAGAGATTTAGCATTCACCAATGCTCAATAAAATACAGAAGTTTAACTAATTTTTGAAATCTCCGTTCCCACAAAAAGTAAATAAATAAATAAATAAAATACGAAGAAGAGGCATGACTAGTTAGAGCTAAGCTATATAAACGGACCGTTTTGGTGCCAAACAAAAATCCCTCTGCTATGACATTTGTTCTGTGAAAAAGCGAGTCTCCAAAATATATTTTTTTGAAATGCAGCACTTCGTATATTAGATAGTTAAACTTGTACTCAAAATCACACATAAGTGTCCAAGACCATCTTTCAGAAAAATCTTCTTGAAGTTTAATGCACTACATTCCAAAACATTCTCTTTCCTGTCTACAGTTCTTAAGAAACTAACCGGGGATACAGATTATTAAGATTACGCACATGCAGTTTAATATGTTCAGAGAAAAAAAATCCGTTAAAATATAACGAAATACTTATTTGCCATTTTTTTTATCCGAAACAATACGTGGTTTCTGACTGTGACAAGAGCTACTGGGTTCTTTTTCAAAGTACGGAATCTACTCCTTGACATTTTTTAGAATGGAATTCATTTTGAAAGACACGAAAATGTAAAATGACATGGAAATATATGTGCTCTATTTTGATTTTTAACATTCAGGGTGTAGGTTGTTTGACATTTTGTGTTTAAAAAATAACAAAACATTTAAGCTTAATATCTTAAAAATTCCCTTTTTTTTTCTCACGATGATAAATTTTTAATCATAATACAAAGCACAAAAAAACTCTAGGATGAATTTTCGAGTTGTATTTTCAATTTTTAATGCGTGAATACCAGGCTTCGCAGAGATATATCAGTTGATATATATCACGATATATATCCGATATTTATTTTGCAAATATCATGATATTTTGATATTTCGTTTTTTTTTTTTTTTCAAAGTAAGGTATTTTCGAAATGAAAATTGTATTAATCATAGTAATATCGTTCATTTATTATTAAAGAGTTATATGCCATATACCAAACCGTATTACCAAATAGTTATATACAATATTTTTATGATGAATTAATACATCATTAATATAATGAAGTAATATAATATGTTCATCAGAGTTCGTCGATATATATCATAACACATATCCGATACTTATTTTAAAAATATCATGATATTTTGATATTTTCGATATTTATTTTTTCAACTACGGTATTTTCAATACAAAAAGCATA
Organism: Uloborus diversus; assembly: GCF_026930045.1. Lineage (NCBI taxonomy): Eukaryota > Metazoa > Arthropoda > Arachnida > Araneae > Uloboridae > Uloborus > Uloborus diversus. The sequence goes on from NC_072731.1 coordinate 265,702,929, forward strand.
GTAATCATTGTAATATTGTTCATGTATTATTAAAAATAACCAAAAAGTTATGCACTACCTATATTTTTATGAAATGTATTAATATCTCATTAATATAACAAAGTAACATATTTTTTTTTACTAGTATTTTATATTCGTAAAAGTATTAGTAATGAACAATTTTAATTCATATTAAAAGTGCCTAATTAAATATTAAACTGTGCTGAGAAAAAAGAAAATATCTTTTGACTGTGCACCAACTAATGCATATTATTTATTTCTGAACCAAATAACTAATTGTAGCTAACAGCAGAAAAATGAGTAAAACAGCTAATGCTAAATTAACTCCTTTAAAATTGATAGAGATGCAAAATGAAATCTTAAACATAAATAATGAAAGGAACCTTAATTTTAAGTCTGTATAAATTGTAATTTTAATGTAAGAATGTATAAATTGTAATTTTAATGTAAGAAAATAAAGAGTGATTTAAGGATAAATTTACTATTTTGAAGACTTTAGTTTACTAATTGAAAATATCGGAGAGATATCAAAATATCCGATACATATCAAAATATCGGATATTTTCGATATTTTCGAAAATATCATATTTTCGAACCCTGATGTTCATATTTTACTTTATATTCGTAAAATTATTAGTAATGTAACAATTTTAATTTAGATTGAAAGTGCCTAGTTTAATATTCAATGATGGTCACAAAAAAAAAAAAAAAAAAAAAAAAAACGTCTTATGACTGCACCGACTAAATGCATTTTTTTTCCCTTCTGAGTGATATATATTAGTGTAAAAGTAGTAACAAAAGAAAAATTAGTAAAGCAGCTAATGCTAAATTAACTCAATTAAAATCGAAAAAAATGTAAGCTAAAATATTCAATTTTATCATCAATTATATTAATGTAATTTAAACTATATTTTATTTTTATAACATTAAATTATCAAAATTTGCAAATAATTGTAAATATCATTCATACAAAAATACCATTCAAAGTATGTAAATTTTTACACAAAATGTAAATAAATTTGTAAATGATAGAAACATTAATTATAATTCACCGTATTGCAATAATAATGTAAGAAAATAAAGAGTGATTTGAAGATATATTTACTGGTCACAGACTTAAGCTTGAGCTGATTGAAAATATCGGATAATATCAAAATATCCGAAAATTTTGATATTTTCGAAAATATCATGCTATTTTCGAACCCTGGTGAATAAGTCTTTAGAGGCGTTAAAATGTCTGCATGATTTTTGTACACATGATAAAAATTGTCAAATATGAAGATATGTTCTTAAATTTTTTTATTTATGTCCATTTACTTTTTCAGATAAAGAACGGATGAAACGTGATTCGAAATGTATAGTTTTGCAGAATAGCAATGTGGGGGAATTTTCCCCATTTTGGGGTAATCTTGTGCTCTCTGGGGAAATTTTGGAGAAATGGTTTGGGGCAAAAAAAAATTTCTTGGAGAAAACCTGAGGAGAAAAAAACTCAGGGGAAAAGATTTTTTTTTTTCGTATTGAAATTCATTTAATTTCATTTTCTTTACATCTGGTAGTTACATTGTTTGTATCAAACAGCGTTGGTTTAGCTTTGCTTAACTTTATGGAATTCGCATTTCGCATGACGTGGAATATTATGCTACGGAATTCGCATTAATGTTCTGCGTGAGTAACTAATTGTTACGTGATAAAATAAGTGAGTTTGATGAAGAAAATGTTCTTGGATAAATTTATACAAAGTTCATAGTTTAAATTTACGTACAGAAGCAGAGTAGTAAATGCTAGTAGAAAAAAAAAATCGATTGTTTCTTATCTCTCGATCAAGTGCTTGTATTTATAAAGACAAAAAAAAAGCGAAAATGGGGGGGAGTTCGGGAATTTTATAAGAAAATTTGGTTATTTGGGGGAAAAAATTTCCAAGAGATAAAAATCTAATATGAAGTCGATTCATTTTATGAAAAGATTAGTGAAAAAATAATTTTTTAATTTGGGGAATTTCGATAGAAAACATCGCTTTTGGGGGAAAAGTTGGAAGGGAAGTGGGGAAATCTGGATTTGTGTGTGACTATCTGGCAACATTGCAGAATATAGTCGGACCTTAGAATCCCCACCTTTTTTCTGGTCTGAGGGTAATAACCTAAAACACTTATCAAAACGTCAATCTTTATGCGCGGGTTTTGAAATTCTTAAAACCTTCGAGCCATCTATCTGATTAAAATGCAAAGTTTGATTTGAGAAGTTTTTATAATACATATGTAAATATTTGCTCAATGTTATCTATAATTCGGTGCCATAAACGCTGAGAATGAAAAGCAACGGGCCTCTTCAAGTGCTCTGAACGTTTAGAATAAGCAAATGACGCTAATGATAAACAGTAACGACCTCTTTGTCTGTAACCTTGTTACTGCGATGGACATAAAACTACTTTACGTATTGGAACAAAAGTGTTGCGGGTAATTTTTATCTGCTTCTAAATCTTGACGCAAGAGAAATTGAAGTACGGGTAGAACCTCGTTTATTCGGTTCCCGTTTATCCAGATTTCCGGTTTGTTCGAATCAAACTTGTAGAGTTTTAAAAAGCTTTATATCCACGCAAATAATAATTTCGAATCAGGATAGCTATGAATCAGGAACTGTGCTGTGCGTCAAGTTCGCTTTCGACCCAGAAAAGTTATTTCGTCCTTTTGAGTGCATTGTGAAAAGTGCTTAGTATATATATATTTTAATTTTATTTAAATTGAAGGCTTACAAACGCGATTGTAGGCCACCTTTTGATAGGCTTTAGGCGAAAAGGAGTTCAGGGACTCTCCTATGTCAGTTTTTAGAAATTGAAGTTCCAAAAACGCACTTTTAGACGGTTTTCGGAAGTGTTGCTTAGAGAGGACTATATGGGGATTTGTGCCGCATTTTTTCTTAAATTATAGTCTTGAAAACGCAATTGCAGGCCATCGATAGTAACTTCAGAGGAAAGAGTGGGGTTTAAGTACTTAGCCGCAGCAATTTTTCAAAACTGAAGGTCCAAAAATGTACTCTCAGGCCCCGATTGGGGCCACTAAGGAAAGTATTGAGTTCAAGAACCGCTTCTCTGGGCCCTCCTTGGCTGCGGCCATATTTTTATTTATTTTCGATAAAATTTTTGTGGGAAAACTTCTTGAAGTTTTTTTTTTTTTTTTTTCAAGTATATTTAAAAGTTATGTTTTTCGATAACAATATTTTACATTTCAATCCTAATACTTTTATTACCTTCAATCTTTAGTTAAAGCTTTGTTTTATTTCCGTTTTTATCTTTGAGCTTTTAACTACTAGTGTAATGGTGTGAATCTTCATTAGTCATTGAAATCCTTCAAATCCCTCTCTTTCTCCTTTTTGAAGATTATTTCTTAGCTTACATTCCTTGCGTTCGACGAACCTCACCGGTCGACCGGTAAGTAACCGGTTACTAACCGCAGCGTTCTATGATCAACCGGTTACCGCACCGGTTACCATTCTAAGCAGTTGATTGGTTGATTGGAGCACGTGATCATTAGCTGTCACGTGATTAGCTAACCGGTCGCTACCGGTCGTGCTCGTCGAACGTAAGCATTATCTGTCATAACCAGGGGCGTGCACAGGGGGAAGAAGGGACACCTGAAGGGGACCCAATATTTTTAAAATGAGGAGAGGGGTAAACAATATGGAGTAGGGCCCGTAAAAGACATTTGTGAAGGGTTCCAAAATTTCTGTCCACGCCCCTGGTCAAAATCCTGCGTTTTGCTTCCGGTTTTGAATTGTTGCTAAAATAATAGTAATTATAAATTTAAAATACTTCCGCTTTTTAATTATTGCCATAAACAATGAAAAAATGAATTGTTAATAAGTTTAACCAATCAGTTTCAAGGCTGAACTTAAACAATCATGTACGAGTATATGTGGGCGCTTTTAAAATCTTTCTTTTGTTCGCTATACTTGAACGAAATTGTTTTTAAATTCGTGCGTGTACAAAACAGCAGTACTGGAAAAGAAAAAAAAATGAGGGAAAGAAAGTTATTTTTTCTTTATACACAATACATTTATATCGAACAGTGCCGTATCTACTATTTTTCCGAGGTGGGGCAAATCTTGAAACTGCTGCCCCTACAGATCTTCCGTCAACTTTTTAAATTGTGTTTCAACGAAGAAAACTTAAAAATAGGGTGAATTTTCCGCCCCTTAGAAGTTGCCGCCCGGGGCAAGAACCCCGGCTTGCTCCCCCCCCCCTAGATCCGGCGCTGATATTGAAATGGAAGTCCATACCGTTTTTTTCCCTCTTAATAAGGATAGGTAACAAGAAAATACGTTTGAATTTTCAAAAAATTTCATCTCAAATAAATTTTAAAACCAAAAAATAAATAAATAAATAAAATATAAAAAATGTTTTTTAATTCTAAAGACTATTTCTATGCGCTTGATTCGCGCTAAAAAGTAGGAAATAAAATAAGTATATAATTTCTTGATTAAAACACTAAAACAATGCAGTTGATCTTAATCTGTTTATAATTAGGGTAACTCTAAAGCAGCCAATGAAATTTAAACTAAAAATTAAATAGAAAGAAGAAATAGAGGCGGTACAGTTAAAGCTTTTGTTAAATTCTGTATACCACCTATTCCTTTTTCTGTCAATTTTTAATTCAAATTTTATTAGCTGCTTTAGAGTTACTCTAATTATAAAGAGATTAAGATCAACTGCATTGTTTTAGTGTTTTAATCAAGAAATTATATGGGTCATACTTCAAAAAGTGTAACTTTTCTGTCACACGCCTTTTACTGTAAAAAATTTAAGGAACAATTCATTTTTCAATGCTTTTTAATTTCATCAAAAATATACCTATTTAAACCTGCCAACAATTTTTTATTGATAATTTTTATTTTAGTATATTTTTGGTTCATAGCATGTGAATTCTCACCTCCGTGGCATGTCACACACCTTGTGTGACTGTTTATGTTGCTTAATAACTTGTTTAATTAAAAGTACATACTTATTTATTTATTATTCCTTTCACAAGTGTCTCAAATACTAATTGTTTAAGTATATTTAATTGTTTAATATTGTGTTTTAATTCGTTTCAGTAGGATAAGTTATCATGCCACAGAATAAATCCTCACCTCCGTTACCTAAACACAAAATGCCATTTCTTATTAACACGTGGTAGTAATGACATCACATTTTATTTTCCACGATACAAGGTAGCCCCTTTGTTTTTTTTTTTTTTTTGTTTTCTTGTTTTTTTTTTTTTTTTTTTTTTTTTTTTTTTTTTTTTTTTTTTTTTTTCAGCCACATAGAAGTTGTGAGATTTTTGTCGAAAAACAAGAAGATATAGATTTATTTTAACTAAGTGTGGTTATTGTGAACTCTCACCTCCCTGAACTTGAATTTCAGGGATGTAAATTAATTAAAAAAAATAATAGTTTAAAAAACTAAAAAAACACGCTTTCGTAGCAAAATGAACTAAAAATGAAAAATAATCTTTGGATGATAGTAGTTGACCAATCACTTAATTTTAATGTAATACAAAAAAGCGTGGGGTGCTGTCTATTTACATTTTTGCATGGACAACACAAATGGAAGAAATTCAAGACAACTGATAAGAAGACCCCCACGCTGTTTTGTATTACATAAAAATTAAGTGATTGGTCAACTACTATCATCCAAAGATTATTTTTAACTTTTTAGTTCATTTTGCTACGAAAGCGTGTTTTTTTAGTTTTTTAGTTTTTTAAACTATTATTTTATTTTTCTGTTTTTTAGTTTTATGTTGGAGAATTATATGCGACGAAATTATTTATAAAACGAGTGCGAGGTAATATCTTAAAGTTAAGACAAGGGCACCCCGATGGGAAGCTATTGTGAGTCATCGATGTATGTTTGCGGAAATCATACTTATATTACTTTGAAAATTTGAGATGCATTTGAATAAAAGTTACGTTTAACGATGGTCTGATCAGCAATGAATTTCCAATTGAAGGCTCACCTAAATTTTGGCATGAAATTAGTTAAAAACAATTACATTTCATGTTCTAATTACCTTGGAACATTGGAACAAATTTTGTCTGATGCAGAAAAATTAAGTTTTTTGTAGATATTTTTAAATCATTTTTGCGAGCATTTTTTGATGTATTTTTTTAAATTTTTCCTTTTTCACATTGTTGGATTTATGCCAAAATATTGATTAAAAATGGAGGAAACTAACAATTAAAAGAGTTAATAAATTAATTTTGTTGTAGAATATTGCATTGTCATCGGGTCTGAGGTCGCGTGCCAAATTTCAAAAGAATCCGATCGCAGGAAGTGGGCGAAATTTGAGCTGCAAGATTCCGTTACAAGATACATACATACATACATACATACATGTGAAGCTAATAAAAGCGTGTTAAAAAAGTCGTGAACATGTTTTCATATGTTAAACATGTGCAGATTGTAGCAACGAAGGAAAAAAAGTATTTCCCTGAAAAATGTATCCATTAGGCCTATATTAATATAAAATTCCTCACCTCCGTGAATCTCACCTCCGTGACAGACCATATTAATGTCATTATTTGTGAGGTGAAAATAAGTGATGGAGGTTAAATACATCAATCTTAGGCATTCTACCACAATTATAAATTGCCAGTATCTTCGCAAATTTACTAAATGCTTTTTTTTAACAGACATTTGAACTAAAAGGATAACCAAAAAATAAACCGTGCTTTAATTAATAGAACTTAATATTATGTTCCCACTAATCATTAAAAAAGCTCATTGTTTGCACAATTAACAAAATTACTACTTTGATATTAAATTGACCTCAATTTTTAAACATTAAACTTTTTCCTTTTTTTTTTTTTTTTTTTTCCGTCAACAAGGCATTTTTTATTTTTTTTTATTTATGAGTAAAATAATTGGAACTTAGCTGGACCATTGTTTATAGTTACTTCTAGTAAATAACACTTTCATGCAAGAATTTAAAAAAAAAAAAAAAATACACACACACACACAAAGAAAACAAAAGGTTTTGAAATTGAAAAATATTTGCGTCCAAAAGCTGCACTTTTTGAAGAATGACCCATATACTTATTTTATTTCATAATTTTTAGCGCGAACTAAGCGTATAGAAATGCTCTTTAGAATTAAAAAACATTTTATACATTTTTCATTCATTTTAAGACTTTTTTTTTAGCTTACATTATATGTCATAATCCTGCGTTTTGCTTCCGGTTTTTAATTGTTGCCAAAAACAATGAAAAATAATAGAATTTAAAAAAAAAAGAAATTCATTAATGAATTTGAATTTTGACATCTTGAATTCAAATTATGTTTTTCGCAATCACGAGTGTGTGTATGCAGGCGTGTGTGTTTGTGTGGGGGGGGCTATGTGTGTTTGTGTGTAGGTGGTATGTGAATGTGTGTGTAGGCATATGTGTTTGTGTCTGTGTGCAGGCATGAATATGTGGGTAGTTGTGTGTATGAGTGTTTGTATGTGTGTGTGGGGGGGGGGGGGGGTAGGTGTATGTGTGTGTAGGCATATATGTTTGTGTCTGTGTGCAGACATGAATGTGTGGGTAGTTGTGTGTATGTGTGTGTATGTGTAGGTGTCTGTATGTATACGTGTGTGTATGTGTTGGTGTGTTCGTTTGTGCATGTGTGTGTAGGTTTATGTGTTTGTGCGCGTGTGTGTGTGTAGTTGTGTATGTATGCGCGTGTGTGTAGGATATGGATGCAACATGGAGACGGCTTTCGCTGTAGGAGCAGCAGCGTGAGGAGCCGATCGACGGTGATGATGCGGAGGGTGGCGGTGGGAAAATAAAATGATAGCACGCCAAAAACAGTCAAATGAAAGCAATAAGCAATCGTGATTGCTCAAAACTACTAAGCACTTTTCACAATGCAGTCAAAAGGACAAAATAACCTTTCTGAGTCATAAAGGACATTTTAAGTGTATTCCTGTAGTTTTCAATTATTCCAAGAAAATGACTTCGCAAACGAAGAAAAGTGCGGTTCAAGTCATGTAGGGAACTTCTTATCATTATCTAGCTTTCAATCATAAATTTGAGTGTTGAAATATGCATATTTTTCTGGGAAAGTTTGGTTTGAAATGACTTGATCGCACTTCGTTTGCGGAGTCATTTTCTTGGAATAATTGAAAACTGCAGGAATACTTAAAAATGTTCTTTCTGACTCAAAAAAGTTATTTTGTCCTTTTGAGTGCATTGTGAAAAGTGCTCAGTATTTTTTAAAAAATCTGTTATTTTATTCTTTTTAGTGTAAATGTATTTCAGAAATAGATTTACCCAGGGTTGTCAAGTTTTTGCCGGGGGCGGAAAAAACCATGGGAAAAACCACGGTTTTTACCGCCCGGCAAAAATAGGTTTTTGCAAAAATAGATTTTGTGTTAACAACTTACGGACAGTTTTTTCCTTTTTATATAAAAGTAAAAGCATGAAACGATTTTGATAAAATTTTAATTCAATTATTTTTATAGTTAAAAAAATTAAGGTTTAACTTGCTTTTAAAGTTATGGAGCATTTTTACTTTTAAATTTTTAAAAATTAACATAAAATTTCAGTTAGTAACATCTAAGATAAATAATTAACTTACAATGAAAATGTAATTAGCTTGTTTATTATAGCATTTTTTACAGAATACTAAATATCTATATAAAGTATACTTAATCAAGATGCAACTATAAAATAAAAAAAAATAAAAGTTGGCTCATTCTGAAAAAATTATTTTAGCAAACATTTAAAATCTTAAGTTTTGCAATCCCAACATTTGTTTTTAATTTATTTTTCACCTTATAAATTAGAAGTAACATGGAGAGACATAACTAAAATATTAAAGTTTATATTATATTGTCACTATTTCTTGATTAACAATATAATGCTACTTTATTTGCAATTAGGTTTTTGCCGTTTTTTCCATTTTTGCCGTTTTTTCCATTTTTGCCGGTTTTTTCCATTTTTGCCATGGTTTTTTCCACTGTCCCGGCAAAAATACCTTTTTGCCGGCAAAAAACCCAACCCTGGATTTACCATCACGAAACTTCACCTTATTTTTCATATAAATGCTCTGTACTAAATGGGTCTAAAACTTTATGCAGTTGGCACTAAAAATTAATCCTTGTTCCTCTCTAGAATTCATTTGTGTTCTAATTTAATTAAAACTATTTAAATATTAAAGGTTCCCCAAGCCAATTTATGTTTCAAAACATACATTTTACTCGTGGTAAAGATCCTAATATGTCTCCTTACTTAGCCACGTTATTGATTACTAGTGGTACCCGCACGGCTTTGCATGTAATAGGAAAATTAAAAGGTCTTTTGGTTCGCCTGTATGTTTACAAATAATGTATGGTGAATTTTCTCACCAGTTGGCCCCCCATGGCTGACCCATGTTACAGTTCCACGTTATGATAATTTCGTATCTCAAAAATTGGCTTGTGCCCATGTTACGGTTCCACGTTATGATAATTTCGTCATTTACTCGTCCATCTTATGATAATTTTGTTCTTAAAATTCGAATAGAAAAAGAACCACATCGAATTTTCGAAAAATCGCTTCGAGGTGCACACCCCCATGCTACAAACTAACTTTGTGCCAAATTTCATGAAAATCGGCCGAACGGTCTAGGCGCTATGCGCGTCACAGAGATCCAGACATCCAGACATCTTCCGGACATCCGGACATCCTGACAGAGAGACTTTCAGCTTTATTATTAGTAAAGATTTTCATAGTTGATGAGAGCATTTCATGCTTGCTCCAGAAAAGCCTTGATTCAAAATTTTCATTATGATTGCTATCAACATTACTGTTGCATGGCAACAAAATTTGTAACAATGGGTTTTATATTTAGACATTTAATGGGGTAATTGCATGAAATTTGCTGTTTTCCATACTAACCGAAATAATAATTTTATTTTAGAACTTTAATTTTTCAGCCTTAAGTTGTACCTTAAGATAAGGCAAATCATTTACGGAATTCCCGAAGTCTCTAAGTGATCTAGTTGCTGAGATATAAACAAAAGCAGGCCTGAGATTCTTCCGCGACAATCAGGCCAAGTATAATAAAAGACTCGACGTTAAATCCCGGTTATCACAAATTTGCCATTTCAACTGCGCTTGCGCGCGGACTTGGGGGCTTTTTGGCTTTCTGTTTTAAGATTTCGTGTTTATATTTAGGTTGTGCTAGAGTCCCAACAAATTAATGAATGCGATTAGAGTATTTTCACAGCGATTTCGGGATACATTATATGAAACTACGGATATGAATAACTGATAATCTTTATAAAGAAAAGAGAAAAATTACACTTCAATATTTATTGGTTTGGAAATATTTATTTAACGTAAACGTAAAACACGTTATGTACTTCAGAAATGATCGGAATAATACAAATATCCGTCTTTTGCGGATATTTTACGTTAGGCGTAAACAGCTTAGTATTATACATTTGTATTTAGGTTGAGGGTTCCGCTTTGTATTGGAAGTGATGCTGCAGATCGAGTACGCTCTTCTGAGGTTAAAAATTTGGCCCTGAAAAGGGCCTTTGTTTGATAGAAAAATCAGGCTCCGAATCCATTAATAATTAAGACGCAAAACTCAATCTTTACCGAGGCGTAAAAACTAAATCAAAGACAGCTTTGTAATTTCTAATTTTTATCTGTTCTTATCTCGTATTAACAAATTTAAACGTTTTTCATTCGTTTGAGCAAGAGTATCGAAATCAGCATAGTCCGCGCGCAAGCGCAGTTGAAATGGCAAATTTGTGATAACCGGGATTTAACGTCGAGTTAATAAAAGTGCTTAGTAATAATCATAGACTAATAATAAGAGTAGACCGAGCTATGGTAACCCTTTTGCTGCTCATAAACCAAACCATGTGACTGCTGGATATCCTAGCAACAGCGGGCGTTAATCGTAGCAGACGATCAACGCCAGCGCGAAATAAAATAAATTGAATTGATGGAACACGGAAGAATGATCTTTTATGGAGTCCGATTTGTAAATTTGTTATTCTAAGTTGTAAATATAGTGAGTTTTTCGTTTAGATATTATTGTGCATTTTCTTTAGTCAATTTCAATAACTCTCTAAGCAATAAAAGATGCAAGCGACCAAGAAGAATCAGTAAACGGTAAGATTTTTACATACAGTTTCAATTTAAGATACCGATTAGTACATTTTTGAGTTAACGCAAAACGTTTACGCCATTTCGTTCACGCCAACGCTGACAGCTCCAAATGAAATAAAAGTTACCGAAAACTGATCAAAAACTATTACTTATGTCAAAATAATGCATAACTAAAAGAAAAACAGTTCAATCTCTGCACCTGGAAGTTTTTTTTAATGAAAACACATTGTCTTAAAATACATGTCGAGTGCCAAACTATAGATAATGCTGCCATCTAGCAACCATGCTGCCAAAGTCTTCGCCAAGCCCTCCCACTAGTCACATGATACATCTATGAACCAATTTTCTTCATCAGCAAGAATGAGAAAGCTCGGTCTACTCTTATTAGTAGTCTATGGTAATAATAGTAATTATAAATTTAATATACTTCCGTTTCTTAATTGTTGCCACAAACAATGAAAAAATGAACAAATGAATTGTCAATCAATTTAACAAATCAGTTTCAAGGCTGAACTTAAGCAAGCTTATATTTGTGGGCGTTTTTAAAAGCTTTCTTTTTTCACTTTATACTTGAACAAAATTGCTTTTAAATTCGAACATACAAACCAGCAATACTGAAAAAAAGATTAATGGAAAAAAAAAAAGCTATTCTCTCTTTAAACGCAATACATTTGGATTAAAATAAAAGTTCATACCGTTTTTTCTTTTTCTTTTTTTTAAATAAGGATAGGTAACAAGAAAATATGTGTGAGCTTCCAAAAATTTTCACCTAAAATAAATTTTAAAATCAAAAAGTTTTAAAATAAAATACAAAAAAAAAAATGTTTTTTAATTATAAAGACTATTTTTATGAGCTTGGTTTGTGCTAAAAAGTATGAAATAAAATAAGTATATAATTTCTTGATTAAAACACTAAAACAATGCAGTTGATCTTAATCTCTTTGTATTTAGAGTAATTCTAAAGCAACCGATAAAATTTAAATTAAAAATTGAGAGACGAAGAAATAGAGGCGGTGTAGTAAAAGCTATTCTTAAAAAGCTATATACCGCCTATTTCGTTTTCTCTCACTTTTAAATTTAAATTTTATTGGCTGCTTTAGAATTACCCTACATATAATGATATTAAGTTGAACTGCAACTTTTTAGTGTTTTAATCAAAAAACAAGATTGCTTTTTAATTAGAGCAACATACAAACCAGAAATACTGAAAAAAGATTAATAAAAAAAAGTTATTCTTTCTTTATGCGCAATACATTTATATTAAAATAAAAGTATAGACCGTTATTTTTTTTTCTTAATAAGGATAGGTAACACGAAAATATGTTTGAACTTTCAAAAATTTTCACCTCAAATAAATTTTAAATTCAAAAAACTTTTTATAAAATACAAAAAAATGTTTTTTGTTCTAAAGACTATTTTTAAAAGCTTGAATCGCACTAAAAAGTATGAAATACACTAAGCATATGATTTCTTGACTGCAACACTATATAATAAAAGCTATTCACACAGAGCTGTATACCGCCTAGTTCTTCCCTCAAATTTTTAATTTTAATTTTATTGGCTGTTTTAGAATTAGCATAAACATACAAATTTTGAGATCAACTTCAATTTTTGGGTGTTGCAATCAAGAAATCATATACTTAGTTTATTTCATACTTTTTAGAGCAATCCAAACTTGTAGATGCAGACTTTAGAATTAAAAAAGTTTTATATTTTATATTTTTTCTTCTGTTAGAAAAATATTTCTGCGGCTCATGTATTTTTCTCTACTTGGCTGTGATTTTCGACATAACATTTTCATTAAAAAAAAAAAAAAAAGAAAGAAAGGAAAAAGAAATATAAATGTGTCAGAGGCCTTAGCTATCAAATTTATTTGTCCATCATTTTTTTTTAAATATGACTTGCCAAGTTGCCATCGGTTTCTACAACGTACTGAATACTTTTTTGTTTTTTTAAAAAATGTCTGAAACCTATTAGTTATGTTTTTCCACCGGCCATTTGAAACATAAAATAATCGACCATCGGCCGTCTTTGAACCGCCGGTCAACAATCGGCATCGGCCAAAAATTGCCATCGGTCGAGCCCTATCCAATAATAGAAAGAAGAAATGTGAATCAAGATGGTCAAAAGTAAAGTATTGAATAACTCCAAACTAGTCTTCGAAAATGCATCAAACATTTCTCAAAAGAAAAAGGAAGAACAAAATGAAAAGATTACTCCCTTACTTATTAAAAACATTAAAAATATGAAAATGACAAAAAAAAAAAAAAAAGGCCGTCAACAAACAAAACGAAAAGTATACTGTTGAGACTTAATTTTCATATTCTTGAAACGTAAATTATCAACGTTCTGCTTAATTTAGAAAGTTCCAACAAAGTTCATCTCACCAGTCCTTTCAATTGGTGTGAAATTTTAAAGCGGGCGAGCAATTTTTTGCCCCAAAATTTTGTTTTGTACAAAAATTCGCTTAAAATTATAACTGAAAAAGAACAAAATCGAGTTTTTTGAAATTACTGGTTTTGCAGATACCTTTTGCCGCAATGCATTTCTAATGATATTTGCTTTCCTCCTCTGATAATTAGTACTAAAAAAAGTGGAAAGATTTTTGATAATCACGTATCAATATAAGGATAACAGTAAATGAGTAAAATATGAAATGACAACGTCAAAAAGCACAAATTGCAGATGACTGCAGACACGTGCAGGATTGGATTTACGTACAAGCTAAGCAAGCTAAAACTTAGGGCCCCAGCTTTATTAGGGGCCACCAACTTCCAGAAATTAGCATGATTCATTATAAAAACGAGCTGATGTGTGCATCACATGACTTCCTTTTACTCCAATTTAATGTCATTTCCCCATTATTCGCTATTTTAATGTGATTCAATATTTATTCTCTAAATATCACCAACAATGGACAAATTGAAACCAAAAAAAAAAAAAAAACTCCGCCAAATTTGTCGCCAAGTTGGCGACAAAACTTGGCGACCAAAAGACTGGCGATATATCGCCAAGTGTCCGACAAATTATAACGCCACTTGAGTTTACATCGAAATTAACAATGATTTCCCCCCAAAAAGGTGCAAAAGACCCCCTTAGGAACATCCGAAAGCAACCAAAAGGGGAGGTGCACAACTAGACCCCACTACGAGTCTATGTACCAAATTTCAACTTTCTAGGACATACCATTTTTGAGTTATGCGAGATACATACGCACATACGCACATACACACATACGCACATACATACAGACGTCACGAGAAAAGTCGTTGTAATTACCTCGGTGATGGTCAAAACGGATATTTCGCGTGTCTATACATTCTTAGGCTTTTTTCCGCATGTGGTCGAATCGAAAAAAAAACTCAACATTCATTTGGGGGTGAGCAAAATGGAAATTAAGGGCGATTTTTGAGTGAAAATTTTTTCGCGAATACAATACTTCCTTTTTTGTAAAAGGAAGTAATAAAAAATAAAAAAAAAAAAAAGAAAAGTATACTTAAAAAAAAAAAAATTCATATTCTAGTGATTGAAAACCTTGGAAAAGTGACTACACACACCACAAATGGAAGGGGGTAGGGAGAAGGGATGCCAATATATGTCTAACTCAGCTCCTTTGCTACATCTTGCACCAAAAATGTAAAAACTATGATTCTCACGTTTCTGAAACATATTAAAAATTTATGTGACTCTAATGTTTCGTATTTTGCTATTTATATAATTCCGAATTCAATATTTCATTCTTTTGTTATTGCTTGCTTTTATCTTACTTCTACGTATTGTCAATCTGTTAAAAAAAAAAAAAAAAAACAAAAAAAAAAAAAAAAAAAAAAAAAAAAAACAGCTGAAGAAAAGTTGTTGTCATGAGAAATCTATTGGAGTTTCTTTTTTCTTTTATTTTTAAAATTGTTGTTTCTTACAAAATTAGAACAATTTACAATCAAGTACTAAAATATCAGAGAATGGAAAGTACAATTGAAGTGCGTTAAATAATTTTAATTGTTCTAGAGTCCTTGAAAATAATTAGATAAGTCTTAGAAAATCCTAAGCAAAGTAGGCTCCAATTTTATTTCTTATCAAGTGTATAAATTATGAATTGTTCAAATGGGCAGTATGTTACTCTCTTGTTACCTATTTTCTAAATCTGTGCACCATTTATTTTAAAGCATTTTTTACTGTTGATCATTTTATATTTAATTCATTGTTGTAAAGGGTGTCCCAAAATTAACGCAAGATTTGAATTTGCCACCATTTTTTCCATAAATTGTTGGCAGCCATGGAAAAAGAACAATTTGACAGTTGAGAGTTTAGGGTTAGTAAAAATGGGGTGTTATTGTACCATACAGCTAGAGAGAGAGTGAAACATTTCAATGACTGCGTAAGGCATTTCCTAGTCGCGTACTCTCTCATTTCGGTGATCAGAATTGGCACCCTAGATGGTGTGATTTAACAGCATTAGATTTCTTCTTATGGGGTTATTTGAATTCAAAGGTCTATGTCAACAAGCCCACAACCAGCCGTGCATTACCGTGTTGCGATACCGAGCGCCAATAACAGTAACTGCTTGACCAGCCTCAACTTTCATTATTTTTGAAGCAATTGTTCAATAATGAAAGCGCGTTATTGTATCGTATAACGCTCCATTTTTTTAAACCCTAACCTCTCAGCTATTAATTGTTTTTTTTTTTTTTTTTTTCAGAGATGCCAACACTATTTTGCACAAATGGCAACAAAATCAAATCTTGCGTTAATTTTGGGACACCCTTTATTTGTCGGCTCTCTTGATACCATTCCACCTCTTAAGACCAACCCAAAAAGGACGTCACGGAAAACACATTAAAAAACGATCAAAAAATTAAAAGTATTGCTGTATGTATCAGAGGAAAGAGACAAACATAGTAAAGCGGCGGGGGGGGGGGGGGATAAAAATTGCCTCTTACACCACCGAGAGAGCTGTTGTTAAAACTACAAACGGGGCCCCATACCTGAAATAGCTTAGGGCCCCGTTAAGTCTAAATCCGGCCCTGGACACGTGTTTCGGCGTTACAAGAACGCCTTTTTCAATGCAAAAGAAATGAGTTTATGGATGAAAAGACATCGGACAAAAGACATTGAAAAAGGCGTTCCTTATACGCCGAAACACGTGTCTGCAGTCATCTGCAGTTTGTACTTTTTGACGTTGATATTTCTTATTTTAATTTTTACACACAAATGTATTTATATATCTTAACAGTAAATAAGTTTACAAAATAAATAAAAAATGTTTTTAAAAACAAAACAAAAACCGGAATAGCTATAGCTTGATCGCGAAAAGAAGGCGGATGACCTTGAAGCAAAAACATCATTTGAATCATTTGTAATCATTGAGAAGAGATGAAATGGAGGGAGTGAAAACCTTCATTCTTGAAGCCAAGACCCCCAAGTCACGTGATATATTTTAAAGCAAAGAATTGGACGAAATCTGGTTTCTCTCGCTTATTTCACGCAAAACGTGCCACCCATTCGTCGTTGTTGAGTCACGTAACTTGGGGTCTTTGGGTCAGTTTTCGCTAAGCCAATGATTGGACTCGATCCCTCCATTTTAAATTCCTACTCTAAGTTTGTAATAGGTTTTTTGGTATTATTTTGGAATAGATAGGATTAGCGGGACCGTACCTCTTACTATTCGGTACTTTCTGGCAGATTTTACCCATTACGAATGATGCTAATGATTTTTTGCTTCAAGGTCATACGCCATCTATCCGTGGTCAAGCTATATCAGTCGTTGAAATTATATTCCTCGGTTTTGTCAAAAACAGTACAAAGCTGTAGTGCAGTGGGCAGGTAAATGGCAATAACTGCAAAATTATAATTGTTTGCATTTTTAAGCACTTTTATTATACGATTGTCACGGAGAAATCTGAGGCCTGGTTTTGCTTATATCTCAGCAACTAGACTACTTAGAGACTTCAGGATTTCACTAAATGATTTGCTTAATCTGAAGGTACAATTTAGAGCTGAAAAATTAAAATTCTAAAATAAAATTATTATTTCAGCTAGGATGAAAAACAGCAAATTTCATGTCATTTCCCTATTAAATGCTTAAATATAAAACACATTATTACAAATTTTGTTGCTTTGCAACAGTAATGTTAAAAGCAATCATAATGAAAATTTTGAATTAAATCTTCTCTGAAGCAAGCATAAATCCTAGAGAGGAACAAGGATTAAATTTTAGTGCCAACTGTTTAACGTTAAGCCTTAAAGTTTGGAATATAGGTTTTCCCCCTTTTAGTACCGAGTATTTATATAAAAAAATATGGTGAAGTTTCGCGAGGTTAAAATTATTCTATTTCTGAAATACATTTACACTAAAAATAATAAAATAACAGATTTTTTTTTTTTTTAAATACCAAGAACTTTTCATAATGCACTTAAAAGGACAAAATAATTTTTCTGGGTCAGAAAAGACAATTTAAGAATTCCTGTAGTTTTCGAAAATGACACCACAAACGAAAAAAGTGCGGTTCTAGTCATTTCAGACCAAATTTTCCCAATAAGAAAAATATGCAAGTTTCAACTCTCAAAGATAGGATTGAAAGCTAGATAATGATAAGAGAAAAATTCTCTTCATGACTTGAGCTGCACTTTTCTTCGTTTGTGGTGTCATTTTCTTGGAATTTTCGAAAACTACAGGAATTCTTAAATTGTCCTTTCTGACCCAGAAAAGTTATTTTGTCCTTTTGAGTGCATTATGAAAAGTGCTTGGTATTTTTTACAAAAACGTCCAATTCCAACATTTCCCTATTGCTAGCAGGAGCGTTCACAGGGGTGGGGGCGGGATAAGGGACACATTTTGGCCCGGGGCCGAGCCTGAAGGGGGCCCAAAAAACTAGATTTGAAATATTGGAGTGAACACTATGGGAGGGTGGCCCGGAAAAGACATTTGTGACGGGCCCCAAAATTTCTGTGCAAGCCCCTGATTATTAGTTTTGAATTCAAAACGCGTTTCTTCAAAAATCTCGGAAACTCATTTCTGCAGATACTGCCGTTTACCTGCCCAATACAGTATACCATTAAAAAGTTTTTGCTACGTCAAAATCTTTACTAATAATAAAGCTGAAAGTCTCTCTGATTGGATGTCTCTCTGTCTGGATCTCTGTGACGCGCACAGCGCCTAGACCGTTCGGGCGATTTTCATGAAATTTGGCACAGAGTTAGTTTGTAGCATGGGGGTGTGCACCTCGAAGCGGTTTTTTGAAAACTCGATTTTGTTCTTTTTCTATTCCAATTTTAAGAACATTTTCCGGAGCAAAATTATCGTAAGATGGACGAGTAAATTACGAAATTATCATGACGTGTAATGGGAGAGCGAATGAACATAGCCCGAGACATTCATCATCCATTATTTGTACAGATATAGGCAAACCAAATGACCTTTTAATTTTCTACTACGGGCAAAGCCGTGCGGGTACCACTAGTGTGTAAATAAAAGGGTTCAGAAATTTCAAACTGAATGAAAAGCTTACCTTGAACATTGATGTACGAAAGTCGTGTCGAGCTGGTAAAATCCTCAAGCCTTAACATGTACAATTTATTGCAACTGATATCCAATTCCTCTAAGCGCGGGAAGTGAGTAAAAAAATTACCGAAATCCACCAGTTCATTTCTCTGGAAGAGAAGACTTGTAGAAGGGAGGGTGATTAAATCCGGATCGGAACTCAGGTAAACCAAGTGGTTATTACTGAGGTCTAACACTTTTAGATGAGAAAGAGTATCAATTTCCCAAAAGGAAAAAATTTGAAATTCATTGTCGGCGAGGTCTAGAGTTATCAAGCCTGAGAGGTGTCTCAAAGCTCCATTTAGTTTGGACAGCTTGTTCCCTGACAGATCCAATCTTTCGATGCTCAGCAAACCATAAAATTCTCCGTAGTTCAAACGAAGCAGACGATTCATGGACAGGTTCAGCTTTTTCAGCTTACCCAAGCTGTGAAACGAAGTGCCAATCTCTCGGATATTGTTGTGCTGCAGATCTATAGTTTCTAGTTGGTTTAAATTTTTCAAGGACTGGCCCAAGCTGGAGATTCGGTTATAGGCCAGGTTCAGATGAAGCAAATTCACCAGTCCGTTCAACTCACCTCTCACTCCCACGAGTCGGTTGTTGTCCAGGGAAAGCCACTCCAAGTTCACCAAGTTCCTGATGGATCGGTCCAGTCGCAGAATTCGGTTGTCCGACAGCGAGAGCGTGACTAAACTCATCGGGAAAGACCCATGAGCCACGTGGGTGAGTTGGTTTTGCGCGAGGGACAGGTATTTGAGACCACCGGTGACGTGCAGATCCCGGTCGTTCACGCTCAGCAGACTGTTGCTGGGAAGGAAAAGCGTCGTGAGAGACGACAACCTGTTCAGAGATTCCGACGGGAAGTTGAGCAGTTTCACGTTGTGCAGGATGAGGATTTTGAGTTCTTCCAGGCCAGCGAAGGCCTCCGCTTCCACGTAGCGTAGATTGGAATCCTTGATCTGCATCCTCGTCATGTTGATCCCCGCGAAAGCTCTGCAAGGCAAACTGACGAAACGAGCATGTTGGATTTTGAGGAAAGGTATGACCTTGTGGGTGAACACAGTCCCGAGAGCTTCCTTCACAGTCTTGATGCTGCGGATGTTATCGCAGTGGATGGCCGGAACTGCCGACAGTGCGGAACAGACGCACGGCCGGATCTCTTCGTTCAGAGGACACGTGAAGTTCTTATCCGTCTCGAGGTGTTCCCAGCTGTGTTCCGACAGATGACCCTCCACCACTAGAAACGAGGCGAGGACGAGCATTTGAAATTTCATCCTGTTATCAGCTCCAAACCACTTGACGCAGCGCTTAAGATACTTCATCCTTATCCAGAGGCAACATTGCGAGTATTAATGAACGCGATTAGCTGTTTCGAGGCGATGCACATGGGAGCAAAGATTACCTCTGTATGAACTTTAATCTCCGCGAAAGTCTTTTCAAGAGAATGCAAATTAGCTGCAATAAAGAGCACCGGCTGGAGGAGAACATGTGCACTAAAACTCAAAAACCGGCAAACGTTAATTGAGAATGAGCTCTTGCCTGCACCCAATTAAATCGCACTTTTGGATGAGATCCAAAACTCTGAGGATACTTAATAAGATGAACGCAAATTTTTACGATCTCAACGGGAGGAGAAAAAGCTTCACATTGATCAACCTCTCTGTATCTCAATGCATTTAAACAATCGCTGACCTTACTGAACTGCTTTATCTCTCTCAAATTGATTTTGTATCTTTAAACAAAAGGAGATTTCAATTTTCTCCAAGGACGAAACCTAGAGTAACTTTTCATTAGTAACGTGAACACTTAAAACTGTTAGACTAATATTTATCTTCCGGGAAAGGAGCCCTAGTTCAAGCGATAAAAGCCACGCCTCAGAATTGCTTTTAGCGTGTGTGCATGATATTTAATCAAACATCTATTCGTTGCGCAATTTATGAAAATATACAAAAAGCTACACATATATTCCCAAAATAGAAGTAGTAGTTTCTTTTCCGGAAATGTTCTAGTCTCCAAATCCCACCTATTGCAAGATCAAAGTTTTTTTTTTTTGGAAATCACGACTGCTTATTGCTTTCATTTGACTCTTTTTGATGTGCTATCATTTTATTTTCCCGCCAGCACCCTCTCCAGCATCACCGTCGGCCGGGTCCTCACGATGCTGCTCCTATAGCGAAAACTGTTTCCAGGTTGCATCCATGTCCTACACACACGCGCATACATACACAACTACACGCACACACGCACACATACACACAAACTCGCACACACACATACACCTACATACACACAAGTATACACCCAGTAAGCAAAATATCTTGCCTCAGTATTGCATAAAGGTTGACATGCAAGAAAAATCATCTTGCATTAATACTGCCTCAATGTTGTTATGTTACTCCCTTTATGCTGTCAGCAGGCTGCCACAATATTGACTGACAAGGTGTATGCAGCATAATATCAGGAAAATATCAAGGTAGGCTGCTTTTGTAACATTGCATACGTATTGATATGACAGGATAATATCAAGATGTTGTCATGACAGCATGAAATCAAGGTCTAGGCAAGATGATCTTGCTTTTGTAATCTTGCATACGTATTGATATGACAGGATAATATCAAGATGTTGTCATGACAGCATGAAATCAAGGTCTAGGCAAGATGATCTTGCTTTTGTAATATTGCATACGTATTGATATGACAGGAAAATGTCAGGATACATTGACATGACAGTATGAAATCAGCACGTTTGCAAGGTGTTTTATCCATTTATTTATTTGTATTATTTTCACTTCAAATTCGAGAATTAAATTTCATTCTTTAATTATTTCTGTTATTCTTCAAGATAGTTTTCTAGCCTGAGAATATTTTCTTAAAGCTGACATCTGATCGGAAATTCATATAAAGATATTAATAGTACTCGCGATTTAATTTAAAAAATGAAAGTTTCTTCGTTTTGCGTAATACTTGACTTATTTTTTAAATTCATGCTTCTAATTGTATTATAAAGACATAAAATGCTTAGTTAGGAATAATTGCGGAAGTTTTTATAGCACTAAAGGTAGCAAAATAATAAATAAATACAATAAATAAGTACATTTTCAAATAGATGTCAGCATTGAAAATATCCCATGGACAAAACATATGAATTTATCTTAAAGAATAACATAAATACCATTGAATAAAATTAATCTTACGTGAGATTGAAGTGATAATACGAAATTCTGAGCTTCATGTCCTTTGTTTCAAAGTCTAGGGACGAAAAAATTTATTTTCGCCATTTCTAACATTGATCGCATATCGTCTGCGATATGACTTGTTTAGTACTATATTAATAAACAAATACAGTTATCAGTCATTCATAAGTTTTTCCTAAAACAATACTATTCCAGACTAATAACTAAGCAACCAACTTAACGAAGCCTAAAAGAATGCAACGCCACGTGCAGCACCTCTGAACCGATTGAGGTCGAAGCAGGAAGAATGTGCCAGCAATACGAGGGATGCTGGGTAGAAAGAACTGTGCGCATGCGCAAGTAGCAACGAAGGTCCACCTGTTCTATTGTGTACTAATTACCTTGACGGCGACAGCATGAAATCAATATCATCTTGACGGCGACAACATGTATGCAATGTTGTTATTGTAAGGCCATATCAATATTGATATTTTAAGATGAATGCAATGTTGCATACGTGTTGTTATTGTAATATTGCTTTTTAATCTTTATGCAAGCTTTATGCAGTATGAAACACGTCAATATTGACGCCGTCAGTATAATATCAAGATCTGTCAAGGTTGATGCAAGAAATTTTGCTAGTAGGGCATACAGACACCTACACATACACACACATACACACAACTACCCACACATTTATGCCTGCACACAGACACAAACCTACATGATCAGGGGTGATTGTGTTCCGGTATTTTACCGGATTTTCGGTATTTTCATCTTGAATTCCGGTATCTTCATCTTTGAAAATACCGGAACTTCTATATTTTCAGAAAAACCCACTTTTGTAAAATTTAGGGCGATTAATGAAATGCCAAAAGGCCAAATTGAAGACGTTTTGTTTGGTATAAAGCTTAAACTACGGTCATGGTTTGTAAACTCTATGGTAATTATCGAAGAACAGCTGGGGTGGGGGAAGAATCCTTGAAAAATTTTAAGTAATGAGAAAAATTAAAAGAATTTAATTCCCACCATGCACATGGACGTATTAAGTCCAATTAAAACTTCGAGTTTTAGCTCCAACAAATAATTATGTATATATATGATTTATATACATACACATAATGTATATACATATATATGCCCATCAAAACACTTTTTCTTCTTGGGAAAAAAAAGTTCAGGTATTTTTTCATGGAGTCACAATCACCCCTGCCTACATGCCTACACACACATACCCCCTACGCACAAACACACATACACCCACACACAAACACACACGCCTACATACACACACTCGTGATTGCGAGAAACATAACTTGAATTCAAGATGTCAAAATTCAAATGAATTTTTATTATTAGATTTTTAAAATTATTTTTGTTTTTATTTACGACGTGTGTTTTTAAAGTAAGGTCCATTTTGAAAAAAAAAAAAAAAAAAAAAAAAAAAAAAAAACGAGTACAGTTAGAGCAAAGAAATTTACTGCATAAAAATCTACCACCCTTACTCTATTTTTCGACATTGCTCTCGTGATTTTCCAAGCATTTGTCATAGCGTGGTACAGGTTTTTGTATACCTATTCGTACAAAGTTACCGCCCCTTTAGTCAACCATGAGGACTCTTACAGGGCTTTGGCTGGGGCGTTTTTGAACATCCTCTGGTCTGCCCTCACCTCGCTCGCAGCATCTTTCATTTGTTTCGGCATCTAAAGTCTTTCTCAGGTGGTCTGTGGCACAACAGCAATAATGAGCTCAGAGAACATGTTACCCCATGGTTGATTTGTACGAATCAATTGTTGTACGAATCCAATTTTGTACGAATAGGTATACAAATACCTGTACCACGCTATGACAAATGCTTAGAAAATCACGGGAGCAATGTCGAAAAATAGCGTAAGGGTGGTAGATTTTTGTACAATAAATTTCTTTTGCTTTATCTGTACTCGTTTTCATATATATATCCACTATAATATTAAAATCTGTTCGCGTCCGTCTGTCTGTCTGAAGATCGATCTTCTCGAGAACCGCTGCGAATCGAGAGTCGAACAAGATACCAATCAATTCGAAATTTTCCAAAGAAAACAATAGGACAAATATCGTAATTGTACGACTTTAATTAGCGGAGATATTAATTAAAACGTTAATTAACATAACGTTATTCGGGAATTTTTATTTCATTCCTGTTGCCATTTTTCATATGGGTGAGCAAATAAAATTCTAAAAATTGTTTTAAAAGAGATTTTTTTGGCTGCTGTCCAAATCTTAAAATAATGTTTCCATCTAGAATTTGATTTTAAATTAGTTTAAAATTGGTTGCTCTATTCGGGCATAGCCTTTATTTTATCGTCTGTCCTTTTTTTATTTTTTACATTCAACGTTCTTAATTCTTTTCAGAATATGAAAAATGTTTCTTTAGTAATGTTTATTGATTGTAGTGTAAGTTTATCATTCACCGGCCTCATATTTTGGTACATTTAGGATATGCGACTAATTATGTTTATTTTGTTGGACATTTTACCGTCACATGGGTGAGTTTTCGAATTGTAATAACTCTCTTTTTCCTTTCAGTTTCTATTTTTGAAATAGAGTTTGTATCGTTAAAAGAACACGTAAAATTAAGATTGTTTGGATTTCTTTAAGTGAAACAGAGTTGAACAAAAAAGATTGTTTTTAAGGATTTTAACTAAAGCTTAATTGGAATCTGATGACTTGATATTAAATTAATGCTTATTGGTATTTAGTAAGTATTGGTGCTTTAGTTTCACGTAATCAACCAAAAAGTGTGTGTCATTTTGTGTAAAAAGCTAATTGTAATTGTACATAAATATTTCAGATAGTCTATCAGATGTAATTCATTTGAACGTGAGCCCAGATTATAGTTGATAATGCATATACAGTGAAACCTGTGTAAGTTGACCACTTGCGGTGCAATACTTTGGTGGTCAACTTAGACAGGTGGTCAACTTATAAAGGGGGTAATGATTATTATTATTATTATTTTTTTTTTTTTTTTGTAAGTCTTGCAGCATGCATTCATTTTTTGCCTAATTGACACTTACTCTTTCTGTTCAACTCACTTTCATTGTTTAGCATTACTTTGAATCAATAATATTAAATGTTATTCGAATATTTTTAGAGGTTATTTTCCCAGAATGATGTATAGTATGTTATGAAAATTTAAAATTTCAGTAAATTGATCAAAAAAAAAAAGTCTTATTGTTTATGAAAAGTTAATCATTTTATATTAATAGTTCCTAAAAAATTATAGTTAATCAAAAAATAAAATTTTTTTCGTTTAACAACAAAAGAAAAACAAGTTTGGAGAATAAAAGGGTTCTTAGTAGTTTTCCCATGTGGTTAAACTCAAAAGGAGGTTTAGTTATGCTGCTGTTTCATTAGTTGGTAAAATGCTGGTCTGGCATCAAAAATATTCTTGGAAAGCTATAAAAAAAATAATAAAAATAATAATTTGTTGAATAAAATTTTTAAAAATAAACCAAGTGGTCAACTTACAAAGGGTTTTTTACAATACTCCAAACCAAACTTGGGGTTCATTAGTGGTCAAGATAGACAGGTGGTCAAGATAGAGAGGTGGTCAAGTTACAGAGGTTTTCTTTCATTATATAACATAGGACTAATTCCGTTCCTGACAAAAGCGGTCAACATAGACGGGTGGTCAACTTACAAAGGTGGTCAACTTTACAGGTTTTACTGTATTTTCATCTTTTGTGCTAATTAAAAATACTCATAAGTTGTATCATTGATAACTATGATTAACGTTAAAGAGATTTTTGCCAAAAATATGCTCTACTGGTGTTTTGCAAACCTTGCATTACGCGTATTTATTTACTCCTCAGCGATTTAGAAACTGATGTCAGAGTAATACAAAAAAAAAAAAAATCAATTGGACATCTCTTTCATTTTTTAAGTAGCCCGTGCAACGCCGGGCACGCAGCTAGTATATATTTAAAAACGAACGTTACTTTAAAAACACGCCTCGTAAATTAATATAAAAAGAATTTAAAAAAATAATTAAAAAAAAAACCTTTAGGGAAAAAAAAATTCGTTGGTGGTTTACATTCGGGTGCAACCCCTTCGCACTTCTACGTTTATAGAAATACGGTACCCACTACCCAAAGCATAATTTACAGCATTAAAAGTTAGAACGATAAGATTGAAGAGTTACGTGTTAGGAAATATTAATTATGTCCGAGAAACTGAAAAGTCTTTGGCACAGGAAGTTGGTCTATTTAAAGAAGTTTTTGAGCAATCACGATTGCTTATTGTTCTCATTTGACCGTTTTTGGTGTCCGTGCCTTTTTCAACTTGGACCAGAAGCCTTTGCAGCACCACCGCCCACCGTCCTCGGCTGGCGGCGCGGCTGCTCCAGTTTTGAGCTATCCGCTTCTCCTGGTCGTTTGGGGAGAAAATGGGTTCGGTAACTTTTTTCAGGTAATTTCACGAAACTGAAGTCTCAAAAAGCGCAATTTTGGACGAGCCTTCATGATGTTAGGGGGAGGGAATTTCGGAACATTCGCACAAAATTATTACGAAATTGAAGTTCTGAAACGCAATTTTAGAACACCTTTTCTGACGTAAAAGGAAAGGAAGAGTTTTGAAGACTTCCTTGGCAAAAGCTCTATGTTTTAGTTGTCTTACATAAAAATGCTGCCGCAGCCCCCCCCCCCCCAAACTTGTGTAATCTGATACGTAGTGAAAGGTAAGTTGAAGCATTTCTGGATCCGTGCCAGAAGCAACGCAAAAACTGTTTTTTTTTTTTTGTTTTTTTTTTAAATTCAGGCAGTTGTTTCATATAGTGGTAAAATTTATTTTGTTGCCAAAAAAAAAAAAAAAAAAAGCTCGAGAATAGCTGTTAAAAATCGGAAACGCTTCATCGAAGCATATGCCTTCCCAGGGGTGCCCACAAGGGGGGGATTATGGCGCAAGTTTCGCCACCAAAATTTGGGGGGGGGGGATTTTTTAAATTTATTTATCGATTTATTTTCAATTTAAATTATTCATTTTATTTTATTGTATTGTTTATATTTTATTTCATTTATTTATTTAGTTTGTGTGTGTGTCTCTCATCGGCGTAGCACTGAACTTTTCTAATAAAATAATAACAATAGTAGTAGTAATAATAATAAATAAATAAATAAATAAATAAATTTAAAAAAAACTAAATGAAATAAAAAAAGATAACTAAAAAATAAAAAATTAATACTTAAAAAAAGTAAATAAAATAAAAAAGAGGAAAAAATATAAAAGGGAAAGTGTTCAGATTTTTTTTTTTGGGGGGGGGGGAATTTGTGCCATTGAACTTGGGGGGGATGGGCACCTCTGTGCCTCCCTATGTAAGTCACTCCCTCAATTTTTGCTCTGGAATCAAAGCAATAAAATCACACAACCTTAGTTTTGCTTTCGCCCGGCACGCTCCCAACTGTTCAGTCAAGGCCAAAATCGTTAGGTAACCTTGCATCACGTATGACATAAGTCTGATAAGGAAGTAACGCAACTCACACTCAGCGGTTTAATTATCCTCTCCTTTTAAGCGATAAAAAATTGTCACGGCCCTGCCTTCACTCGCCGACGGCTGTGGATCGTGTAGTGATCGAAAAGCAAAAAGTTCAAATAGAAGTGTGGCGGAATTAAAGAGGCAAGACAGTTACTCCATTTTCTAACAGATTTCCATTTAACAAAGGGCAGGGGCACATAACTTAGAACCAGAGCCGTGTCCAAGGGGAGGGTTTTAGGGGTTAAACCCCTCCCATTGAAAAACAACAACAACAATGAATTATTAAATGATTTTTCAAAATGTATTTTAAGTTTTAATTAATTTTAGAGTTAATGCAATGATACAGT
This sequence comes from Uloborus diversus, assembly GCF_026930045.1. Lineage (NCBI taxonomy): Eukaryota > Metazoa > Arthropoda > Arachnida > Araneae > Uloboridae > Uloborus > Uloborus diversus. The sequence goes on from NC_072731.1 coordinate 265,730,616, forward strand.
GTTCACCCTCTGCAATATTTCCCCATCTTTAAAAAATAACACTTTCCTTGTAGGATTCCCAAGCACCTTGATGTTTGAAAAAATTAACGATAAAAGAATGAGGCTGAAGAATCCGGCAATGCTGACCATGCCGGGGAAACTTATTTAAAAAGAGTAATAGACAATGATATAGCCAAAAGAAAAAGTATTCAACATGTTTAGTTAGTTTTCCTTTGACAATCTAAGTTATAAAAGGAAAAAGTTTAAACCCCTCCCTTTTTGAAATCCTGGACACGGGCCTGCTTAGAACCTTGCGTATAGTATTTTCATTCAGTAATATCAGTTCAGAATCTAGACCAGGGGTTCTCAACCTGTGGGTGGCGACCCTCAAGGTGTTCGTGATATTATCTCTATCATATTAGATAGTTGAAAAATTGAAATACATAGGGGGGAAATAGCATCAATCCTTGAGCGCAATTTTGGCGAATCCAGAAGGGCTATGCGGCTACAGCAACCCCCCCCCCCATCCCCCTCTCATGCTTGAGAACCTGATCGCCTAACGTCCTCTAAGATTATCTTAAGCTTTGGTTTAAGGACTTTAGTCTCTACAAATTTTTGCGAAAAGTCCCGAATTCAAGCCCTCTAACATCATCTAAAATCGTTTCTGGAATTTTAATTTCAAATAATTTCTGTGAGAGATTCTTTTTGAAATATTCCCCCGAGGAATAGACCTGAACCCCATCCCGTCCCTTAACATTATCATCATCATCATCAAAAAAAAAAAAAAAAAAAAGCCAGCCAAGAAATGGGCTTTAAAAGCATTTTAATTTCAAAAACAAAACAAGGGGAATATTTGCTGTTCCCCTTCACATAATTGAAGGTCACATAAAATTTCGTTTTTAGGGCTTAAGTTTCACAAAAAAAAAAAAAAAAAAAAAAATCAGAATGATGGTCTTTAATTATATCCACTTCGCATAAAAGATAACCTACTACATACACTTTTTTGAACTTAAATTTAGAAAAATTTCCTTATGAGTACTTGAAATCCTCTCCCCACTCGTCTAAAATTTTGTTTTTGGAACTTGAATTCTGAAAAAATTCCAGGGGCTCCAAATCCAAACCTTTTCCCTAATGTTTACAAATATGGCCTATAATTGCATTTTTAGAATCGCAAATTTAAAAATTTTCTAGAGGATAAGTGGCTCGAACCCTTTTTATTATCTTAACTGTAACAAAGATAGCCTACAACTAAGTTTATTTGGAACATATTTTTATTTTTGAAAAATTAGAGAGCATTTCCAATTCATCTCCCCTTTTCCCCATCGTTTAAAGCTTCCTTTTTAGGACTTAAACTTCAAGAAATTTCAAAGTATCTTCGAGCTTAAACCGTTCATAAAAGTCCCTGAACCTCTCCTCCTCCGAATATCCCAGAGATTGTGTAAACTGTAATTTTAGCACTACAATTTCCAAGGAATGTTAAGCATAGTGTAGATTCTTATTGTAAAGTCTCTTTCTCCGCTTATAAAACGCAATTCTCTTGATTTCATTACTCATATGCTAGTAATGACACCTCCCCCTCCCCACCTTCAAGCATAAATCTTCTCGCTATACTTTGAAAAAAAAAATTGTGAATCTTCCAAACGCCCTCTGCCCAATTTTTCGATCTCGCGATGGCCTTGTAAAAAGAAAATGCATTCATTCACTTCAATGAAAGTTGGATAAAAGCAAATCTTGTGTTCGCTAGGACACATGAGTCTTGAAAGAACAGAAATATATGTTTAACGTTATCGGAGATTATCTTTTTTACTTTCTTCTATATCTAATATATAGAAGAAAGTATTGGATTCGTGCAAAATTTCGAATTTTGACGTATTCGAACGTTTTGAGGTGTGCTGAGTCCATTTCGACTATTTTTGGAAAATGTCTGTCTGTCTGTGTGTGTGTATGTGTGTGTGTCACGTCTGTGTGTGACCAGTTTTTTGTGGCCGCTCTACAGCAAAAACTACCGCATGAAATCGAACGAAATTTGGTACACATATGTGCCCGTATGTGAACTTGTGCCCATTGGTTTTTGGCGCGAATTCCTCCAAAGGGGGTGGAGCAATGGGACGTTTTTTGAGTTACGCGTGATTGCTATTCCTCAGGAAGTAACTGGCGGAATCAAACAAAATTTGGTCCATATGTTGCCAGTAACAGGAACAGGTGCTGATTCAGTTTTGGTGTCAATAACTCAAACGGGGGTTGAGCTATAGAACGTTTTTCGTCGTCAATTGTGACTGCTGTATCTCAAGAAATAATGAACGGAATGAAAGAAAAATTTATCGGCAAGTAGTCCTTAGTGGGTATAAGAGCTGATTTTATTTTGGTGTCAACAGCTAAAAAGGGGGTAGCGCAATCGCCCGTTCTTTTTTTTCCATTGTGAGTGCCCTATCTCAAGAAGTAATGCTACGTTCTGGTTGAAATTTTGGAATATATGTGAATCCATATGTAAACAGGCTTTGGTTCAATTTTGACGCCAATCGCTCCAAGAGGTATTGATTTTTTTTTTTTTTTTTGAATAAAAATAGCTTTATTAATGCAACAATAAGAAAGATAAATCGTAATAGATGCGTATTTCCCGTGATTTTAATTGATGGAAATGACCGGAAATATTATCTCAATGATTTAAAATTTTTAACTGTTGCCATCTTATGTTTGTTAACAAATAAAATATTTGTAATTTATTCAAGCAAGGCTTTTAAAATAACTTTCAATTTTCGCTCTTTGCTTTGCTTTTGCAATAATTCAGACATTGGGATAGTCGTCAAGTTTTTGCATGTGTCATTTTGTTTTTGTTGGGAATATTGCTTCCTCGTCAAGCATGGGGAGGGATCAGAAAAAAAAGAAAAATATAAAAGAAAGTTTCGTAATGGCCACAACATACTAGTTTTTTATGTCTACAATTGTTGTAGAAATAAAAAAAAAAAAAACAACTTAAATAAAATATCTCAACCACCTTGAGCCATTATATTAAATATGCACAATGTCTGCGCCGAAGCACATACACACACACATATATATATATGTGGGACACATAGGGGGTCGTAGGATGTTTAGTTATTGAAAAGGGAGTCGCGAAGTGAAAAAGGTTGGGAACCAGATCTAGACAGCTTTGATATTTAGTTTTTGTTGTTGCATAGGTAGAAAATCTGGATTCGCATAGGTGTGTTGTGGCAAATGGTAGAACACAGATGGCTTCTCCAACAAGAACTGCAGTTTTGTCTTCCAGATGAAATCAAAATGTGAATAAGTAGCTACCAAGTAGATATTAATGTGCAGTCTGAAGTTATGTTTACCAAACATTCCTATTCACATGAGGACAAACTGCATGGATTTGTCGAAGTAGAAAACTGTTAAACCCCCTACGCATGATTTAACAGCATCTTGAGCTGTCGGGAAGTAGTGCTCAAAGCAGGGTTGGCAAAACCCGGGTTTTTTTTAAAAGCCCATGGACCCAGGGTTTTTTTTAAATAAAACCCAAAAAACCCAACTAAAGCTGGGTTTTTTAAAAGAAATGTGGGTTTTTTTTGTCTTTTTTTAGGGAAAATGTAGGGTACTTGTAGCATATTGTAGCGAAGTATATGAACAAAGCACAAGAATTCTCTTGGGGTAAAAAAAGCTGGAAAACTAGTTAAAATTCAGCATTTTCTGAAGAAGAGTATGAAAGACGACAAAACCCAAGAATGGTGAAGTTTCAGATTTTTTAGTTTCCATGATTACCCACAGTTAAGGCAAAATTACTTCTTGAGTGATAAAATCTATTGTTCGTTTTTAATTACTACTATTTTTTTTTTTTTTTTTGCATTTTACTTTATTGTATTTCATTTTTTTATGCAAAACTACTGTAGAACCTCAAGTAGTTTAGATCCCTATTTACTGAATTCCAGCTTAATCAAGACATTTCTTTGAATTTTATGTTGTCTGTTTTTCTATTTATGTGTACAGAGTAAGAAATATTAAACTTTTTCGTAAGATAATGAAAATACTGTACATCCTATTCTGTTTTCTGTCCGACCATTTGTAAAACCTGTTAATTTCTAAAAAAAATATAACTTGTTAATTCGAAATTTGTGACGTGTTGGTTTGCAGAAACTAATTCACATGAAAGCCTTTTAGCTAGAGTAGTTTCCTCTGTACAATCTACAAATATTGAGAAAAGCAGACGTGACAGGACTTAGTCAAGATAATTTGAGTTATTTATTGACCAGTTAA
>NC_072731.1:266334945-266526052 GCF_026930045.1 Uloborus diversus
ATTAACAATAATGCGTTTAAAAAATAATATTTTTAGCAAGCATTTACATAAATACAAAAACGTTCAAAACATCTGTATAGGCTTTGAAGGATACAATAAACTTAATGAGAATACAATGAATCTTAAAAAAAAAAAAAAAAAAAGCCGACATTAAAAATAGACATAGGATTTAATTATACTAACCGATTATATCCGTATTAAAACCAAACAATTAATAGTAATAATGAATAAATTAAATAAAATAATGATAATAATAAATACATTAATTAAAAAAGAAAAAACCCTCAGTTTTTGAAGAGACTTCTGTGGATGCATAAAACAAAACTGATACTTTAGTGAGAACACAAAAGTTATAAGTACCACAATAGTTAACTGCATCTTATATATATATATATACATTATATATATATATATATATTATATATATATATATATATATATATATATATATATATATATATATATATATATATATATATATATATATATATATATATATTATATATATATATATATATATATATATATATATATATATATATATTATATATATATATATATATATATATATATATATATATATATATATATATATATAAAAGGTAGATATTAAAAAAAGGCTTTGGACTCAACTGTTACTAGTTATAGTCACATACAGGTACAATAAATAAATAAAAAAAAATAATATAAATGTAGATTTACAAATGAATAACTAAAACAAATATATCTTATAAAAAACGATGGATATTGGATAAAAATCCTTTAAATATTGATTAAAAAAACGTAATAAAAATATAGGTAAAAAATAAAATGCAACAACAATTCACAAAAGCTATTTAAAATTGTCAAAACTTACCTAGAAAAGTTTTTGGATTGCTCAAACCAAGCTGAACGACAGCATTCGACATTATGGATTTATATATTGGGCCTTGTGGATCTAAACCTTCTTCTAAGTCTTCGAAATTAGGTTTCTTATCACTAAGTAGCCAATCACACTACAGAAGGAGATAAAACGAGAAACAACATGAAACTTCATAGGATAATAGACAAGCAAGGAAAAACTTATGCCACCAAAATAAAAATAACTTGAAACTCATAACTAATTCCTTTCATTTGCGAGGGCGCAGTAGAAAATACCATGATAGATATTATCCAATTTACATGCTAAATGAAAACATTGTTCAAAATATAAGAGTACAACAGTTTCTGGGATTTTATCCATAACAAAATATCAGTAATGGATAATGGGAAAAACACATAAGAAGGTAATTTATCTTTGAGTAGTGATACTAAATGTTTAAATGGAAAAAAGTTCAGTTGACTATGTGAAGGCATGATTTTAAGAAAATAAAAAAAAAAAACAAAGCATTTTGTTAACATCAAAACCACAAATACTTAACTGTTATGTTTATGCAAAGTTGCATAATTTGTGAACATAAGGCATACATTTCAAACATCAATTAAAGGATTATTTTTCTCCTTACATTACATTATTGCAGTTAGTAAAATTAAAAAACATGAGCTTCTGTTTCATTTTATAAACCAGAGTCGGCAAAAACCCGTTTTTTTTTAAAAGCCCATGGACCCAGGGTTTTTTAAATAAAGTCCAACTAAAGCTGGGTTTTTAAAAAGAAATGTGTGTTTTTTTGTCTTTTTTTGGGAAAATGTGGGGTACTTGTAGCATACTGTAGCGTAAGTATATGGACAAAGCACAAAAATTGTCTTGGGGTAAAAAAAGCTGGAAAATTCAGCATTTTCTAAAGAAAAGTGTAAAAGACGACGAAACCCAAGAATGGTGAAGTTTCAAAGTCTTTAGTTTCCATGATAACCAACAGTTAAGGCAAAGTTACTTCTCGAGAGATAAAATCTATTGTTCGTTTGTTCGTTTTTAATTAGTACATTTTTTTTTTGAATTTTACTTTATTGTATTTCATTTTATTATGCAAAACTACTGTAGAACCTCAAGTAGTTTAAATCCCTTTTTACTAAATTCCAGCTTAATCAATACATTTCTTTGAATTTTATGTTTCCTGTTTTTCTATTTCTATGTACAGAGTAAGAAATATTAAACTTTTTCGTAGGATAATGAAAATACTGTACATCCTATTCTGTTTTCTGTCCGACCGTATGTAAAACTTGTTAATTTCTAAAAAATATACCTTGTGTTTATTCGAGATGTGACGTATTGGTCTGCAGAAAATAATTCACCTGAAAGCCTTTTAGCTAAAGTATTTTCCTCTGTACAATCTAAAAATATTGAGAAAATCAGACGTGACAGGACTTAGTCAAGATAATTTGAGTTGTTTATTGACCAGTTAAAGAAAAAAGTTAAATATATTTATTTAAAATCTTTGAAGTATTTTTTTTAATGCCGTTAAGAGTTAAGAAATATTATTAAATTTCAAAATTTATTTTTTATGTCCATTGTCTGTGGTGAAGAACAAATAAAAAAGAAATTTAAATTGTAAAAGTATTTAAATTAATTATTTTTTTTAAGACTTCTCAGAAAATTTTAAAAAACCCAAAAGTGGGTTCAATAATGTGTTTTTTTAAATGGGTTTTTCCAAAAAAAAAACCATTAACCCTCCTGGCTAATTTTACCACAAACGTTGCTTGCACAAATAACCCTATATATCATAGTGTAGAAAACTAAGTAAGGGCACATGTTAATCCAACATTGTTTAGCACAAATTTTTACTGAAAAGTGGCAAATTATAGAGGTGCACAATGTTTAAAGATAGCACAAAGGTAATTATTCCAATTTAAAGGGATACATAATTAATGAAAATGTATTCACGTAAATTAGTATTGGTGTACAGATTTTTAAATTTTACATTTTAGTACTTGAACACAAACATGCAATTCAAAACTTTTACAAAAGACACTTAAAATCAGAAAGCGTATAAAATTATTGCATTTAATTTTAAATTTATTAGAGCTGTTTTAGTTAGAGACACCCACTACATCTAAAAATTAGACACAGATTTTAAGTGGTATCTTACAGCAGAGTCTTGGTTATTTCCATTAATCCTTAAGGCATCTAAAATATCAGATTCTGTGAAGCCCATTTCTTTCAAATTCGATAAAGCCTGCAAGAGAAGAAAAATAATGTAAATAACTATTCAGAATTTTTTTAAAGAGTGTCTAGATGATAGTAGAGCTACCAGCCTGGCAAGTTGAACATTAGAAGAAATTCACATCCAAAATTCGTACAGCTTAAAACTTCAATATCTTTTAAATACAGAACAGAATGCACAACTGTATTTTATAATTAGTTATTGCATGTCCTAAAACAAAAGCAATATGAATGCAAAATACTCTGATTTCATTGAACAAAGACATTGACCAGGGGTGATTGTGACTCCATGAAAAAATACCTGAACTTCTTTCCAAGAAGAAAAAGTGTTTTGATGGGCATACATATACACATTACGTGTATGCACACATTATTTATATACATAATTATTTGTTGGGGCTAAAACTTGAAGTTTTAATTGGACTTAATATGTCCATGTGCATGGAGAGAATTAAATTCTTTTAATTTTTCTCATTTCTAAAAATTTTTCAAAGAATGTTTTATTTTCCTCCATTGTATCTGAATCCTTAACCATTCATTAACATTCATTTTCTAAAAGTGCATAAATATTTCAGAATTAAATAAGTTTGGGGCAAAAGTGGCAGAATGTATTATGATCACTGCGCAATAGGGCTAGGCGATATCCGAATTTTAATGCCACGATATATCGCTCTCCAAATATCGATATTTTCGATATATATAAGTTGTTAAATTCAACATTTAATGGGGGGGGGGGACTGTAAAGCCTATTACATAAGCATCTACAACAGAGAAAAGCCATAGGCCATCTTGGTGAATAAATATTTCAGCAATTTAATCTAATAATATAGTTATAGCAAGGATTTTCATGTGTTTGTGTGGGGAGGGGGAGGGATCGTCATGAAGCAGATTATACCACAGAAACTTTTGGATAAATTAATTTAGAAGAATTTAACTCTTTTTATTAGTGGGTGGCAATTCTTGAGGGAAAAGGGGGCTTGGTAAAATTGAGGGGTGCCATTGCAGTCGGGGGGAATGGGCAACCCTAGTTACATCATCTGCATATTAAGATATGCAACAGAGAAACGATATTAGACATCTTGAAAAGAAAATATTAAGGGGAAAAATATCAAGTAACGCTCCTTTCTCTTCTTATCTAGCCTTTATTCCATCTCTCACCCCAGCTGTTCTTCAATAATTACCATAGAGATTGCAAAACATGACGGTAGCTTACGCTTTATACCAAACGAAACGTCTTAAATTTGGACTTTCAGCGTTTCATTAAGCATCGACCTAAATTTTACAAAAGCGGGTTTTTCTGAAAATATAGGATGGTTCCCGTATTTTCGAAGATGAAGATACCGGAAATCAAGATGTAAATACCGAAAATCCGGTAAAATACCGGAACACAATCACCCTTGATTGACAAACAGCTTTTGCCATCTTTGAATTAAATAAAAAAATCAAAACTGTCTTTTAATTTACAGCAATAATGATAACATTTATTTTAATGAAATTTTTTTACACCGGAAACATAAAACTTACAGCAGGACTCGGTCTGAAGACCTTCCTCTTGTATGCACGGAAGCAGCGTATCATCTCCACTATTCTATTTTGTTCGCTACTGGTACTGGCAGAAGCACTAGCAGAATGAGACTGGGATGTACTGGGTTTTTCAGTGTCCTCCTTGGAAGAACTTGAATGAGAGACTCGCTCAACTAAAACAATGAAGTCGATCAAAATGAAGAAAACACACTGCTAATATCTATCTATATACAAGGTGTTCCGTTTTAACTTGAAAGACTTTTATTCGCAACCGTTAGCCCTAGATGTATACTTCCAATTGTAAAAATGTTCGAAATCTGTTGCAGAATTAAGATATTGAGATTTTTAAGCAAAAATAAAAATGTGTCAAAAAAATACAAAATTAAACTTTTTATACAGGCTTTATGTCCCCTAACTAATATTTAGAGAAATAACCTCCATTGAAAACTAGTACTAACACAAAAAACTTGACACTTGTGCGATCAAAACTCAATGAGATATTTCATTTCAAAATTTTAAGGGACCATACAGAAGATGAGATTGGAAGCTATCGCTCTTTCAGAAGAATGACAGGTCGTCAAAGTAAGAAAAACAAGGTATTTATATTTTCCATTGATATTCAAAAATAAATGCAAATGTTATGCCGTGATACGCAAAAACACACTACAAAACCTCGAATTATTTTAAAAATCACTCTACGCACACATGTAATTTTAAACACTTGTTAACCACTATATTTCCCCCCAAAATGGTGTTATTGACGGCGAGTGAAAAGTGGTGTAAGTCACAAAACGCAGCGTTTCTTATCTCGGTGAATATTGGTCGAACTACTTTCAAACTTTTTGTGTTGTAATTTATTTTTTAATGGAAAATATTTCCCAAAACATAAGTTAGGGACCTGGGGCTTGTATAAAAAGTTAAATTTTATATTTTGTGACTCATTTTTATTTTCACTTCAAACTTTCAATATCTCAACCCTGCATTTGATTTTGAACATTTTTGCAATTTGACGTATACATCTAGGGCTAAGGGTTGCAAAAATAAAGGTCTTGCAGGTTAAAACAGAACACCCTGTATATGTACAGTTGGCTCTCTGTTTAACGACGCTCTATTTAACGACTTTCTCTATTTAACAACGACTTTTGACGGTCCCAGATGGTCCACTGTAGTGTTAAAAGCATTCTATTTAAGGATGTTTTCTACTTAAGGACGATTTTTTGTGGTCCCTTGAAAGTCGTTAAACAGAGGGCCAACTGTATATATAAATGGCTGTATGTTGGTGCGTGTGTGTGTGCGTATATTCCTTATTCAAACAGATGGTTTACGTCGGAACTAACCAAATTTGGCACAGAGGCATGCGTTATGAGTGTACAGAAATTTTGGAGCCTGTCACATGACTTTTACGAGTCCCCTCCATATTGTTTACCTCTGTATTTTCAGGGGCCAATCCAGGATTTTTTTCTCGCTACCTATTTTTGTGAATGTATTGCATCATTCTATTTTTGTGAAAGTTCTTTTTTATCAGCATTGTTTTTGTGAATTATTAGAGGCATCCTAATTTTTGTAAAAGAGAAGTGGAACAAGTGAAATTTTAGTTCGAAAAATGTAATGTCATCTAGTATTATTTTTAACAGGTTTCGTTTTTTGGGGAGGGGGAGGGAGCTAAAAACCTAAGAAGTACCAAAAATACCATCGTAATTTCAGCTTAAAGGGCTATGTACTGTGTACAATGTTGGAAATTATGAGAAAAACGGTTCCCCAAAACAAGTTAAAAGATTGCGATGATCTTGCATAAATATACTTGGCGATGAGAAACAGCTAAAAATTAGTTAAAATACCTCAAAAAGGTTGCTATTTAAGCGATTATTCATATAAACCTGTTTAGAATTTTATTTTATGAGAAAATTTTGTTTTAAACAGAGAAACAAATTTTATATTTTAAAATGCGAATTTTTGTGAAATTTTCGATGTTTTCGTGAAGCTACTGATTTTATTACTTGACTTTTGTGAAAGTACCTATTTAAAAAAAGATATTTGTGAAGGTACCGAAAAACGGTAGTAAAATCAGCCTGTATTGAGCTCTGATTTTACACCTAGTTTTTTACAATATTGGGCTCAGACCATGATTAACAGATGTGCCCCCCCCCCCATGCCTGAGCACGCCTCTGCACAGAGGTCCTTTGATGCTCAGGGGGCTCAATTCACATAGGGGCTTTTAATTATGCAAATCCAGTTAACACCAAATCCTTGCCAAATTTGGTCACAGCTCCTTTGATGCTCAGGAATTCACATAGGTAGGCTTGCCAGATTTCTGAAATGTTCAACCGGGAAACCAGAAGAGAACTCCCCCCCCCCCCAGACAGTGTTCCGTTATTCAAAAGGGTTGGTTTTTAGAGTGCTAAATTCTGAACCAAAACCAGGAGTAATAATACATGACCCAAGAAGATAAATTTAAACATTTTATTTTTTACACGTTAATATTTTCAAGTTAAAGTAGAAGCAATGAATAAGGAAAAAATTGAACAATATTTACATGTACTTTTTATTGGCTAGAACACTTTTGGTTTTAATATTTTTGCAAACAATTTACGAGATAATTCAACATTAATGTTACAAATGACAAAGTAATTATCCTAAATAATCCTTCACAGTAAATTTTAGTCATCTATAATCATATTTATCATTTTCTGGGACATGAAGTAAATCAGCCGGGACACTGGAATTTTGTCTGAAAACCGGGACTGTCCCAGTCAAACTGGGACATCTGGCAAGCCTACACATAGGAGGGGGGTGGGGGATTTGCCAGAGATCAGTGAAACAAAATGTTTATGCCTGTTAATAACAATGACAATTTTTGGAATAAAAAAAAATCCAAAGGGGTCTAAATTTTTATATTAAGTCATAAAATTGCTCTTTTCTGCATGTTGAGAGAAAATTTTACTTTTTTTTTCGCCTTTATTTAAGAATCATTATTGAACACACACAACTTTCATTTTTGAAAGACTGTGAAATGCTGGGCAACACAGATAGTAGGAATAATTTGATTTATTTGAGAACAACGAAAATTTTCAAGAAAATACAGCAAATAGCTATTTTAAGGCTACAATGGAGCCTCTTCACCAACACAAAACTGCTCAACACCAGCAATGTTCTCTTTACTTTTTCTGAGGGTATACTCAAAGTAATCCACTACCCACAATATGTGTAGGCGATCATATACATAATGTCCTAATATGAAATTTTTTGAAGCTTGAGGGTATACGCTATATGTCTAAGAGATGTTTGAGAGTATACGGCATATATGGAGTATACCCTATGGGAACACCACTGCCAGGGCCGGATTTGGAAGTGTGTAGGCCCCGGGGCAACAAAGGAGCCCCCTAATCAGGATTCGAAAAGATCATCATATTTTCGAAAATATACGATACTTTGATACATCAGAATATTTTGATATATACGTATATATCAGAATATTTTCGATTTAAAAAATTTCCATTCAAATCATTTCGTCAAATAATTTTTAAAATTTTGAGCTCAAGAAGCGAGAAGTTGTAAGGATGACCTGCAAATGCAAAGTTAACCATTTTTCGATTTTTTTTTACTTACTTTATTTCTCTTTAACTCATAGGTACAAATTACAAATTAAATAAATAAAAAAAAAATATATTGCCACTGAAATGCCTCCATCAAATAAAAAATTGATAGTAAATGGATACTCGCAATCAGGGCTCTCTGATATATTGATAATAATATTATTTTTGTACAAGCATTCTTTGTAGAAATATTTATAAAATGTCTGGGAGAAAAAGCGTAGAATTTGCTGACCCGTGAAAGTTAGGATATTTTGTAAAAATTTTATTGTGTGGGCCCCTTTGTTGTGGAGGCCCCAGGGCAGTAGCCCCGTCTGCCCTCCCATAAATCTGGCCCTGACCATTGCTCAATACACAACATGAAAAACGAGAGTGAAAACTCATTTTTAGATACAAGTAAACATTTTCAACTCAAATACCTATTTTTGAGACATTCAGTTTGGAAAACTTTCGAGAAAACGTAGGAGAAGAGCTGGGTTTGGGGGCCGGTTCGTTGCTCGATGAACTTGTGCCGACAGCTTGAGCCAGCAGCCAATCCATTGCATCTGACACATTACTGTAACAAAGAAAAACAATATTTTAAACAAATGAAAGGAAAAATGAAAAACAAATTGCATTGTTCAAAGCGATTTTTCGAAAATTCACTTTTGTTCTTTTCCTATTCCAATTTTAAGAACATTTCACTGAGCAAATTATCATAATGTGGACAAGTAAATGACCAAATCATCATAACGTGGAACCGTAACGTGGGCGAGCAAAATGAACACAGCAAATTGGTGAGAAATTCATCATCCATTATTTATAAATATACAGGAGAACCAAATGACCCTTTCATTTTTCTATCGCGGGCAAAGCCGTGCGGGTACCGCTAGTATTCAAATAAAAGCAAATTGTTTTAAATACTTAGTTTAGTGCATTTAAACTTTAATTTATTTTAAAATTTGCTCAAAGATGGGTATGCTGGCACATCAGGGTTGGCTTTTTGCCGGCAGAAACTGGTTTTTGCCCTGCCGGTGGCAGAAACTGGTTATAACTGGTAAAAACCGGCAGAAACTGGTAGAAACTGGCAAAAACTAGAAAACGTTTTTAATAGCTCTAGTAATTACTTAATGACAGGCAATTAAGTAAAATAAAATATATAACTCATTTCGTCATTGCAAAACTTAATATAATAGTTATTTAATAATTAGTGTAAAAATATGTTAAATAACAAGACTGACATTTCTAAAGCAAAGTAAAATTTATCGTAGTTGAAATTGCTATGTGTTAAGAAATTTTAGCCTTGTAATGTTGTAAGTAACAAATTTTTCAGTTTGTTTATAATTATTTTGTTTGCATTTAATATAAAGTGTGATATATCAAATATTTAAATAAATACAGATTTTTTTTTTATTTCATTAAATTCTAAAATTCAGAAACTTGTCATTTTACACTTAATATAACTGAATAAAGTTATTCTCAAAGAACAAAGAGCTCTCCCCCCCCCATTTTGATTTCTATGGAAAGCTAATAATCCAATTATATAAGTACTAACACAGTCTTCAACTTTGCTGTATGTAAGAAAAAATATAATTGGTTAGATTCACTGACTCATAAATGTAAAGAGTTTCATTGGTTGAAATTAGGGGTGCAACATGGATGTCGATGTTTTGGAAACATCGATTTTTTGTTAAAACTTCGATGTTTTTAACATCGATGTTTTACTTTCAATGTTTTTGGACTACTGATGTTTTGGTTTCGATGTTTTTTCGATGCTGATGTTTTTGCATTTTAATTGAAAATTATCATACAATTTTGCTCCAATCTTCTCGCTAGGTAATTAAGTTTACTTATGGAGTTGCCAAAAAAAAAAATCATTTTTTGCACCCGTTTTATAAGAACAATTTTTCTGCGTAGAGGATGATTTTTCTTAAGATCACTACAAGATAGTAAAAGATTAACTAGAGAGTAAAAAAAAGATCAAAGCTATTGGAAGAACCTGACACTGGTAGTCTGGTGCCAGAACTTGCAGTCTATTTCAAGGCTCCAGTTCTTAAACTAAAGGAAAATCCTATACGCATTTGATAGTGATGGAAACTTCTGTTCCATCGAAAGAGATGTTTCTCAGACTGGTGGGATAGTCTGCGAAAAGAGAAATGCCCTTCTGGGGGGACAAAGTAAGGAAACTTCTTTTTCTCCAAACTGTCAACACCAATATTCGGGCTTACTTATCAATTTCCTCCAACAAGTCGTCCGTCTATTACCTTAAATTTGTGTTTAATTATTAACTAAGAGTACAACACATATTTCTTACTCTTAAAAATTATTGTTAGAGTTAATTTTGTATTTTTAAAATAATTAGCACAACTTTTTCTCATCATTCAACTGACGGTAAGTGCATGATGCATTTTTTCTTAGATTCTTTTTTGATGTAAATTTACTTTTAGTTTAATTAAGTTTGAAAATATTTCCTTATTACTATAACTAGATTGTATTAACCGGTGCTTGTCTTATTATCAATTTTTGCCCAACTATAATACCAAGCTGTTGTGAAATTATTCTTATTAAATTATATTCATGATTTGAGGTTCAGTATTTTTAATATATTTGTCGGATACGTATTCTTTTGTATTGCTTAAATTAGTGTAGTATATTCAAAAATACAGGTTATACATTGATAAAAAGATCGATGTTTTAATTTCTAACATCGATGTTTTGATGGGATTGAAAGAATCTTCTCAAATTTCTCCTTTGTGCACAACAAATTAGGAAATTGTTTAGGTTTAGAAACAGCGTCAAAACTTGTATTTTGTTACAGGTTGCTGCAGTGAGAAAACAATGTAAAATTTGATTTTGAATGGTGATAGTGTTGTAAATAAATTGTATTTGGGTTAATATTTAATTATTTTTCTTATACATTTTCTATTGTATGTCAGGAATTGCATTTATGTCATTTTTTGAGTTTCTGCCAGTTTCTGCCATAAATGTGGCAGAAAGGGGTTTTTGCCATGCCGGTTTTAACCGGTTTCTACCAGTGGTTTTTACCGCCTTGGCAGAAACCTGCCAACCCTGTGGCACATAAATAAAAGGTTTGCTTCGGGTATTTCAAATGCAAAGTAACTGAGCGCAGATAATAAATACAGTTTTTTCTGAAGTACGACTATTCAAAATTATTCAATGAATTAAATCTACCAGCATATACAGTAGGCGGCGCTAAATGTGATCACGGTTAATGTTATCATTCACTTAATGTTATCAGAATCACGAAGTCCCGGAACACTTGTATGTTAACACACGTTAAAAAGGTCAGATATTGTAATTAGCGTCTTCATTTATTGTTAACACTTTTTCATAAACTTTAAACTTTTTCCCCGTTTTTATTCGTCAATTAACAGAAATACACAGGCAAACCCTGATGAGACTAACTTTCTGTGTAGCATTTTGTGGTTTTCAATAGCAGTTCAAAATTTTTCAAGGAAGGAAGCTACGGAAAGCTCGCTGCCCACTCCCCCTAAGAAAACTTTCTTTTGCACCCAAAAAATTCAGTTGTTAGACATGGCATTCATGTAGGACCTCCAATTGTTGCCATTACTTTGTGAACTATTAAAGAATTGTGTCGAGATTAAAAACAAAGCGAAGTTAAACTAAAATGTAAACAACAAGCAAAACCATGCTGGAAAAGATAGAAAAGCTGAATGTGCTTTGAAACTGGTTTACGAATGTCAGGGAAAACGATCATATTTTACTTCACCCATTACTATGTGATTAAAAATTGCATAATTTGGCCTTAACTTTTCATAATTCAGATATTTCCATTCTGTTAATTTAATAATTTGTAATTTGAAAGTGCGTTCAGTTGAGTCACTGTGATTTTAATTTGAGGTTGCCTGCTTCGCAACATGTTGCTCTCATGACCAAGCATTGGCTTAAATTGATACCAGTTATAATTTTTGCAGAGATGGTTTCACTTCGGAATAGATGTGCCGAAACGATGTTTTAAACCGGAGATGAACATTATGTAAATGATACAATTGATGCGGCTTAACCTTTTTTTCACATCGGAAATTGAACTAAAGATTGGTTTTTAACATTTTTGAAACATTTATGTTCTTTTCATAACTAATTTATAGCATCATTAAGTAGCACATTTTCTAATGAGGATTAAAAATTTTAAAGACATAAAAGGAATTGATTTTAAGTACAAGAAATTAGACTTCATACTTAATCATTTGCATCGGAATACTCCATTAAGCACCTATATTAAAATTGGTAATATGTTCCTTACTTTAATTTTGGCATAATACCATTCAATGGTCAGTAATACCATTTTACAAGGTGACTTTGAGAACTTAAATAGCTATCTAATATAAAACTACACACTTTTGTCAATTGTAACAAATACTAAACATAAAAAAAAAGAAACTTTAATAAAATAGAAAACATTATTAGCATAATTGCAGAGTTCTTTTTTATTTTTTACCTCAGTCTAAGTAGAGCACATCAATAAAATTTTACTTAAAAGAAGAAAAAAAAAAAAAAAGAACCGCGCACACACTTTTTAGGCATTAAAGAAAAGTAAAAACTTACACAGGTCAAAAACACAATAAAATTCGATGCGTGCATTTCAACAGATTTCTTTTTTTTTTAAAAATTTAGAAAAACTTAGGGGTGGTTTATTAAATCTTATGCTGGCCTCTTTTCCTACTTTTCTTTGTTACATGCAACAACTTTTCATTTTTTTTACATATTACTTAATCTAAACTCAACATCTGTTAATGAAATCATGCATCTCTTCTGACAGACAAACAATCCCAATGGACACTTTCACTATGGAAGTGTCAAGACCAGAAATCAATTTAGTGAAAACCCAAAAGAAACAAACAAACAGACCTGTTCTGCTTCAGAGCTTCAATTGCCTTGTTTTCAGAAAAGCCCATGTCTGCCAACTGTTTCAATGAAGTTCTATCTACACAGATTTCTTCTTCTTTTGCCTCCTCTTCTGAAAAAATCCACATCGATATTTTACAACAGCACGTCCTCAAATACATGAGCAAATTACATTAGTCTTTTAAAGTCAAAATATAATTAATACTATCAACGGTCAGAAGAAACATATACAAAGACTATAAATTAGATATAATGGAAGCTTCATAATAAAAATATTTTTAATCATTGTGAAGCACAATTTTATGAATTTCTAAAGTATTCATGCACTATGTTAGTGTTTAGAGCATTTGTAAATGAATGCAGCCCCCCCCCCCCCCCCCAAGCACTTTTCAAACGCATTCAAAATGTTCATGAACAAAAAGATTAGACTCCAGTTTTAAAAATAACCTCACTGTTTTATAAGATTAATTTTGAAAAAAATCCCAGAGAATAACCCCTGACTTTCTTTGGCAAGAAATTATGTCGAAAATTTATTATTGTTTTTACTGTCATGAAAACAATTTTATGTAATTTTGTAACAAAATGCAGCTTTTTATTATATTAAACTGTGAGTCTGCATACCAGGGTTCATACTCTATTCGGATGAAAAAATTCCATGACTTTTCAAGGGCTCTTTCATGACTTCATAAAAAATTTCATGACCTTGTTACATGAACAGAATAGTGCTAATGTATTTAATTTCAAACTTGAAAATTTTTGGAAATGAGCATTAGCAAAATTTTTACGTAAATGCCACTACCTCATCGAAGCACTTACTTGTGATTGAAAAAATATCAGTGTGCACCTAAAAACCTAAACTATTCTTATTTGTCTTGATGTCATAACTTTAGGTAAAGCAAAAATAGTGAATTATAATGAATGGGACAAAGGTTGAACGAGTCATTAAGCCGAGAAAGTTTCAATAAATTTGCTTCAAAAGTTAAATTTTAGCATCAGCAGTACATTTAATCACGCACATAACTTGATAGTACTTTGATTCATTAAAGAAAAGCCACATCCCTCAGTAAATTCATGTTTCTAAACCAGATATTAATTTTTGAAAAAAGAAAGAAAAACATTCGTAGCAAATAAATCTTCTGATTCAAATGTACTTGTTTACTTATTTACACATTTTCAAATGCAAATAAATTAATAGGTTCAGAAATTCCAGAACATAGTGTTTGATTCCTGACATTGAATGTAGCAGTGGGTCGCATGGATTAGTTTTGCGGACCGTATGATGTGCAGTACAGTTTTAGAGTATTAGAAAATCCCTCTTTCTGTATTCTATCACCTAACAAAAGATCTTCATTTTCTAAAACTTTCAACAAATTGAGATAAACTCTGAAAAATTTAATAATAAAGTTTTTACGAGTGGTGGAAACAAACTCGGTGGATTTTTTAGAGTCCCTATCTAGATTTTGTGGACACAAAGTATTTTTAAGAGGGGGTGGCAAATCAAGAATGCAAGTTCACTACTACAGAATATAAAGTATAAAAAGTGTTGAAAATAATGGTAAATGCAAAATTAGTGATGTCCAAGCAGTAAAATTACATTGCAAAAAAAGACGAGTGGCTGCTACAGAAGTGGATGTAATGGGATTTCAAAATTCAGATTTGTTTTTCGGATCGTTCAATTTTTCAGTTTTAATGTGCAATATTGTTAAATCATTCAATATTTCTAATGCTCTTTTAGCAAATGTTACTTTCTCTTTGCCCAGGACTTTTTTTCATGACTTTAAATAATTTTCCATGACTTTGAATGAAAATTTCAATTTTCCACGACTTTTCCAGGTCTGAAATTTGCTTATTTTTTTTTTCCATGACTTTCTAGGATTTCCATAACTCGCACGAACCCTGGCATACAAAGGAATGGCTTTGCTCATATTAAAGGGACTTTAAATAGCTTTTTGATTATCCAGCTTCCCTAAGGTCCCAGATGGTCCAGATCGATGAGGATGTACAGGTCGTTGTAAAAACTTTTCATCATTCTGGTTAAAATCATGACAATATTTTTGCGTGGCCATCTCGGTTTTAAGTATTGAAGCAGTTCCTGGTTTCTTAAAATTAACAAACCACAAATAAAATATCTTTTTATAGTATAAACTTTAAATAGCAATAAAAAGTAATTAAATTAGATAAACTTTACCTTCAGCCATTTCTTTAAAAAGTGCCACAACCTCCGGATGATATCGTAGAAGCTTTTCGGACACTTTTACGAGGGACACAAGAATTTTTCTAAGCTCAGTATGAAACTAAAAACAAAAGAAAAAAAAAATGAAGTTAGATTTTTTCTTTTAAATTGGCCCTTTAGAATAATAGGCAAAATACTAAAATTTAAGAAACAATGGGGGGGAAAACACTTAAAAACAAACAGACTGTACTCTACACCAATGGTTCCCAACCTTTTCACGACCGAGGACCACTTGGTACCCTTCCGAATCCTGAACCATAAGATAGAAATAATATTTTCATAGTAATTACATTAGGTGGAATGCAATTAATCTGAAATTTTCTTCAGTAAAATTAATTACAACTACAAAAATGATGTAGATTAATTTTCACTAGCTGTTCACAAACCACATGAAAATTCCTTGTGAACCAGTGGTGTTCCTCAGGGTGTACTCCATATACGTCATATTCGCAACTCCAGAGCTTGAATATGCTGTCTTGTGGTGATTAACAATTCTAAAGAAAAAGGTAAAACATTCCATTCCACGTGTTTTCTTTGGGGTAAATTACAGGCTTCAGACAGTTTGTGGTGTAATGTAATATGTAATTTCAGAAGAACAGAAAAGAAAACTTCCCACAAACATGATGAAAAATTACTGTCACTCACTAAGCATCAAAGCAAGTTATAAGTTACGGCATGTGTTTGTTTTGCCTTTTTCGTCCGCCATTAGCCGGTGCCTGCAGCGCCCCCTATAGTTTATTGGAGTTGCGAATACTCTCAAACGTTTTTTTAGAGTTATAGCGTATACCCTCAAGTTTCAAAAATTTTCATTTAATTTGCAGATTCTATCATCGCATTTTAAAATTTTCCTAAAGCAAAAATAATATATTTATATTAACCATTTTCCCCTACAAGTAACCTTACTTCCACATATTTCTTTACACTTATTAAATCAACGCCTTTTGAACGCTTTATAATCGCATACACATATTGTGCATAATGGATTACTGGGAGTACACCCTCATAAAAATTGATAGGAACATCACTGTCGTGAATCACTAGTGATCCACGGACCACAGGGGTTGAGAATCACTGCTCCATACTTCATAAATCCATTGTTTCCACTGAATCACAATATCAGGTTTTCTCTTTCATTAAAAATAAATAAATAAATGAACATTATAGTAACAGTTAGTTAACAACGCAGATAAAACACAAATAAGCAATTGATTGCAGACACTTGCTTTGGGATTTCAAAGAACTCGGTTTTTGTACTATATTTTAGTAGTTTAAGTTCAAAAATGAGACAAAATAAAGTAGTTGGACCTCCATATATCGAAGTAGCAAATTGCCAGAAAAAAATACAATATATAGACATCTCGATGTATAGAAACGATCTTATTTTATCATTACATTATTACATTATTACATTAAAATTACAGTAAATTTTTGTGCATGAAACCCAATTTCTAATTTATATGAGCATTGGATTAAATGAAGGGTAATAGTTAAAAAATTAACAGAAATTATATTTTTGCGCCTTATACACATTCACTCTTCGGCAATTCAACTTGATCCGCAACATTAAGGGATTTTCGTTTTGACAATGTAATCGAGAGAAAAGTAAAAAAAAAATCAATCTACTTAACTTGCATGATTTTTACTGATGCTAAAAAGTCTAGGAATGATAATTAAGAGACAAAAGGGATAACTTGAAACTGATTTTACAGTGTCACTTGTTACAACTAAGATTTAAAATAACCTTGAGGGAACTGAAGAACTCCAGAACGAAACAACGATCTATCTACACACCCCTCAACCCAGATTTCTTCTGAGTTTCTTAGCAACCTTTAGTGAACATAATATTCTCCCCCTAACCTTCATTTTTCATGAGACAAACAGTCTAAAGTGAAAAAAAAATCTACGAATGTCTCGAAAATAATTTCGATATATAGAGATTTTTTCGACACATAGAAACAATTTTTCTATGTAATGAACATAGAAATTCGTTGGGATTTCGATATACAGAAAATTTCGATACGTGGAAGTTTGATATATGGAGGTTCGACTGTACTATGATGTATACCATTGGTTCCCAGCAGGTGGTTTGCGAATCTCTGGGGGTTTGCGTGAAATAGGAGGACGTTCGTGAAAATAATATTGCAAACAGTGCAATTTTAGCATGTTGTTTGACACAAATTTTTAACTTCAAATGTTTTTCGCTCCTTATTTATTCATCTGTGTCTTGCACTCTGATTTGATAATCTAAATTTTTTATAGCATACATGCTGACATATTTTGTAAATTTAAAGAATTAAGTCTCATTACAAGGCACATGTTTTACCTATTTCCAGGGCCCAATACAGGTTGATCTTACTACCGCTTTTCGGTACTTTCACAAAAAATTTATTTTAAAATCGGTACTTTCACAAAAATCAAGTTATAAAATCAGCAGCTTCACAAAACTAACTTTGAAAATCGACACATTCTAGAAACAATATTTAAAAAACGGAAGTTTCACAAAAACCTGTGTTTTTAAAATAGAAAACATGTTTTTCTGTTTAAAACATAGTTTACTCATAAAATAAAATGCTAAGATGATTCATATGAACAATCGCTTAGGTAACAACTTTTTCATAGTATTAAACTCAAGTTTCACTGTTTTTCACCAAATTGCTTTTAAGCAATCTTTTAGCATCAGTTTTAGGGGATGGTGATTTCCTGAATTGTACACAGAACAAAGCTTATTGAGCTGAGATACAATATTTTCCCTACCTCTTAGGTCCCCCCCCCCCCAAAAAAAAAAGTTCGAAATATTAGGTAATGACATTTGCACTTTTCAAACTATCGTTTAAATTGCTCTAATTTTCCGAGACAAAAATTAGAATGTGCCTTTTTTAGATCACAAAATCAAGGCTGATAAAAAAAAAAAAACTTTTACAAAAATAGAATATTGATACAATACTTTCACAAAAATAGGTAGTGAGAAAAAAATCCTGGATCTGCCCCTGATTTCATTGAACATTATAGAGTTAAAGCCATGCCCAAAAAGTTAAACTTTTGAATACAATGTTTCTAGATGAAAGCAAATACAAATACAAAAGTAACGACCAGCAACAGGCTCTGGGCCCAGCTAAGCTGGTCCTACCCAATTTACAATCCCCAGTGAAGATCAATGGCCCTCTTAAAACTATCTACTCCCTTGCTCATTACCACCTCTTCCGGTAAGCTGTTCCAAGGTTCCACTACCCTGCTATAAAAATAGTTTTCCCTAATATCCATGTTAGCCTGAGATTTAAATAGCTTAAAACAATGAACCCTTGTCCTGTTTTCAGTGCTAAACTTTAGCCCTACAATATCTTTCATTTTAATAAATTTAAACGACTGAATCATGCCCCCTCGGTCTCTTCTTTGCTCAAGACTGTACATATTTAGCCTTCTAAGCCTGGAATCGTATTCCAAGTGAGAAAGTCCATTTATTAGCCTTGTAGCCCGCCTTTGAACCACCCTTTCCAATACATTAGGAGACCAAAACTGAACATCATACTCCAAATGAGGTCTTACCAAACTTCTATATAAGGGCAGAAGAACCTGTTTAGATTTGTTTGAAATAGATCTATTGATAAACCCAAGCATCTTATTGGCTTTGTTACTAGCTAAGCTGCTCTGCTGACTAAACTTTAAATCCTGACTTATTAAGACGCCGAGACCAGTAACTTTTTCTGCCTGACTAATGACTGAACCTTGCAAATAATAACTTGTACACTTATTTCCATGCCCTAAATGAATGCTTTTAGTTTTATGCAAATTAAGTTGTGCTGTACGTGACCTAGAAATTCACAAGGAAAAATTCTCGTGTGATAAGTGAACATAAGCATATTTTTGTTGGTAAAAAATACTTTTTATAAAATAATTAGAATTAATTACAGGAGTTTGCATTATTTTTCAAAAATAAAATAAAGCCAAAAATAACTACGCATTTTATTCTGCACGTTTTTTGCATAAGGATCAGAAAAATCTTCAGCTCTCAAAAACCGATTAACGTACGCCATAAAGCGTACATCTCTATCAAACTACTAGACATGCAGTCCTTTTCAAGAAGATATTTCCAATTTTAGCGGGAGAAAAAATATTCAGTTAATCTGAGACAGTTCTCTGAGAGGTATTTTAAAAGATCACTTTTTAACAAACCTCCAATTCAGAGTTTTTGATAAATATACTACGGGGTCAAAAACATTTTTTGAAATAATTTTATTGCAGTTTTGGACAAAGTTTTTATGTGAAAGAAGATGCTTAACTGACGCAGAGATAAAAGCAAAACCTAATGTAAGATTGAAATTTCGAGAACCAAACTTTAAGCTTCTTTGTTCCACAACCGCTCTATTAAGAATTTTTTCAAAGTTGACTGAAGCTCAACAAAAAATAATTACTTTGTTTTTTTAAATTTGTTTTGCATTAATTTGATAGCGATTATTTTAGTTTGCAACAATGATATAACTTTTGTAGTTTGCAATTGTGTTTTTGTTCTTAAAAAATATTGAGTAACATAAAACTTTTTTTAAAATTCTAAATTTTATTATGTGTGTGTGTGTGTGTTTTTTTTTTTCTTTTTTTCTTCTTTGCTTTGAACTTATTACTTACGTACTGCAGAAAAGGTTTGCCAACGTTTTTCGGATTTTGGAAAGGGTTCATAAGGAATAAAAGGTTGGGAACTGCTGATATACACAATAATAAATTAGCGTAAGCCATAATGTAATTAAAAAATGAATTTCAGAAATCTTTGCTTACAAAAATTAAAAATTTAAGGAACTGAGGTTTACTAAATCCCCAAAAATATCTCTTACTAAAGCCAAAAAAATTTTCCTAAATAATTCTATAAAACTATGAAGAATTCACAGTTAGCTACATGAAAAATATTTTCAACATTAACCCTATAAAATGACAAAAATTTCTATAATTAAAGCAAAAAAAAAGTACAATAATTATGTGAAACTATAAAATTTTTACAATTATCAGCATGAAAAATATTTTTACCACTACAAAATTTACTTTCAAATAAAAAAATAATGTTTATCAAATTCTTACGTCAACAGGCACAGGGGGGTTTTCAATTAAAGTATCAACGTTTCTCATTTGCAAAAATGCAGTTTCCTTCTGGATTTCTGTGTCTGTAGGACCACGGCATTTTTCTTCTTTCTAAATGTGATTAAATAAGTTACTTTTAAAAAGTTAATCAAATTTGCACACAAAAATATGATACACAACAAAATGTTTGTGTACTATAAAGCATCACAATACAGGGTGAATCACAGGAAAAAAAAGAAGATTGTTACAAACTTGATTTTATTGGTCATTGTATGAAAAAAATTTAACCTAAAAAATTCAAACCTAAAATGATGGTACAACATGTACTTGATGTTTGAGTTGTCTGCTTTGTTAGTAAATAATTTTGTACAAGGTTCAGGTCAAACAAAATTTTCTAAAATGTCCATTTTTACTTCCTTTTACAAAAAAGGAAGTATTGTATTTGCAAAAAAAAATTTCAATCAAAAATCGGCCTTAATTTCTATTTTACTCACCCCCAAATGAATGTTGAGTTTTTTTCAACCCGGCCACACGTGGATATATTGCCTAGGAATGTACAGATTCCCGAAATATCATTTTAACAATCCCCGAGTTAATTACGACGACTTTTCTCGTGATGTCTGTATGTACGTATGTATGTGTGTATGTATGTCGCATAAATCAAGAATGTGATGTCTGAGAAAGTTGAAATTTGGCACGTCGACTCCTAGTGGGGTCTAGTTGTGCACCTCTCTTTTTGGTTGCATTCAGACGCTCTAAAGGGGGTCTTTTGCCCCTTTTTGGGGGGAAATTATTGTTAATTTTGATGTAAATTCAAGTGGTGTTATAATTTGGCGGACACTTGGCAATATACCGCCAGTCTTTTGGTCACCAAGTTTGGCGCCAAGTTGGAGACAAATTTGGTGATTTTTTTTAAAATCTGGTTTCAATTTGGCCACTGTTGGTGATATTTAGAGAGTAAACAGTTGAATCACATTAAAACTGCCAATGAGAAAATGACATTAAATTGGAGTAAAAGGAAGTCATGTGATGCACAAATCAGCTTGTAGTTAATCGGTATTTTGTAAAGGGTCTGTTTTGATCAAATGTAATTTCAAGAAGGTCCATAAGGGGATCCCAATTTCCTCAGACCAGAACTATGGAATGCTTTAATTCTCAGAAGTTTTAGGTTTCCAACCCTTTTGTTAACATTTGTCATTCAAAAACAGAAGAGAAAGTGCAGTAAGCATATAGCAATATAATACAGTAGAAGACCATTATAAAGCACACCTTGGGACCAGAGCTTTTGCGTTATACAGGATTTTGCGTTATACGGATCATTTCACAAATTTTGAAACTAATGTTCAGAATATGTCTCTACATTAGCACTTCAGAATGAGTTTTATCTGCAATGAGCATTTAAGCACCAATATTACATTTAGTTATTCCCAAATAAATATGTTTCACAATCAAAAGAAAGTGAATTATCCTGCACTTCTGCTAGATTCATGGTTTGCATAACAGTTGCATTTTCAAGAGCCATCTGCTGGTATTTTCTTTTTACTGTGAACACTAATTTTTTCATTTTAAAACTTTGAATTAAGATGAAAAGATGAAAAACTGTTTCAAAATTTAATTTTCCTAACAATTTTTATGTTTACAAGACAAAACAGAGGAAGTTTAACTTCAAAACCTATTGTTTACTTCTGAAAAGTTGTGCGGTTTATACAGAATTGTGTTATATAGGTTGGCGTTATAATGGTCTTCTACTGTATTACATAAGTAAATAATATATAATAATGTACACATGTACATATCTATACATAGCAAGAAAAGGTCAGAAGGACCACGTGCTGGCAACTGTTTTATGTTGACACCATAAATATTGCTTACTATTATATGGATGGATGACATTTGACAATAAATGGCATAAACTATTAATTAAGCAAACCAAAATAAACAAGGCAAAGTTTGAATGAAAAGAACACCTGCTTATTGAATGCATTTATTTAGCAATTAATTCATTTGGTGTTCATATACTAAGGGCAAACTTGGTTTTATGGTCCTATTACCAACAAGTATAGAAAAAAAAAGGTGAAAATGAATAAAATAGGTAAGACCCGAAACAAAAAGTGAGCCCAGAATAAAAAATACTAAAAATTTGAAAGATGTGGACTGTCACAATAGATCAAAGTAAGAGAGTTTAAATAATTATCAATTATAATTAATCATTTTTCTAGACATTAATTTTTTTCCTAGAATTTTAAGACTATTCGAAAATTAAATGTATAAGTGCAAAATAAACAAATACATAAGTAAAATAAGAAATAACAACATCGAAAAGCACAAATTGCAGATCTTAAATATATAAGTGCCCTTTTAACATAATACCTTAGGGCCATTCCACGGAAAACGGTAACTTTGTCTCGCACATGACACTTCATATATTTCATAAAAAATGTCAATTTTAAAGGATGATGAACAAAATTTTGTTGCTTAAGAAATCACGAACGCATGTCCGACTTCTTAAGCAAAAACTTTCTTCAAAAATTATTTATTTTTTATGAAATATAGGAACTGTCACGTGCAGGACAAAATGACTATTTTCAATGGAATGGGCTTATACATATTTTTTTTCAATGGTTTAAATTATTATTTCTAAACTAATGAGATATGTTTCCTTTACATTGGAACCATAGCTTTCAAAATCTACAATTTGTTTCGTCATTGCTGTATTAATAGAGCAAAAATATGAGCTCATTCATAAGCAAGTTACCAGAGGTTGACTTGGGATGTCCTGCATGTGACACATGTAAATAAATTTTATTTTAAATAACAAAATTATTTAATAAAAATATAATTGTGTCAGGAGTATCTTTGTACCAAATGTAAAGATTAAAAAAGATTGCTTACCCATGTTTCATTAAAATATTAAGAGATATGACGAAATGTTAATGAAATTTAAGCGTATTTTTGTCCCCCACATGACGGTGGAGTGACCCCTTTATAAAAACATTCATTTATGTGAAACTACGTACAAAAGAAAACAAAACGCTAAATATTTATTCTTTGCGTATCAAACACAAGGTTGGAAACTCTTAGAACAAATTATTTTTAAAACAATATGCTTTTCTGAATATCATGATAAATAAGGAAATTTGTGAAGAACATACAGTGAAACTATCACTGAGATTGTGGTGTATGTTAAGAGTACAATAATCCAGCACTTAACCACTTGGCTAAAATGTTTTGTCACAAGGTATTTGATTACTTGTGGAGTTTTCAACAGAAAAAAGGAGTGGTGTAATGGATTCAAGAGTAAACAATTTCATTTTCGAAACCACTAGACTGAAATCTAAATTTTAGAACCTATGCATGACAAGCAGTTTGTATGCTAAATTTTATGTTAATACAAAAAACAAATCAGCAGTTTGACGATGTGAAACAAATAAGATATAGTTACCTCCTCTTGAGATTCATTAGCAGGCAGAGCTTGAGATCTTCTTTTTAATAACAGCAACTCATCTGAAAAATCACATTTTAAGAGTTTAACATCTCATCGAGTAAACAATACAATTTTCATCTGCATTGAAAAGGGTCTCACCATTCTCTCTAATATCTTCATCTCTTATAGTTCCTTCATCGGCAAGTGGCCGATTTTGGGAAACGAGTATTAATTTATAACGATCGGAGACTTTGATGCTATCGATGGGATTAAAGAAATGGCTTAAAGCCATCAATTTTAGTTTATCTATCGTAAACTCAGGTAAGACATCGACGACCCAATATGCTCCAGTTGAATTGATTATTGTAATTTTCATAGTTTCAATACTGCCTGTCGATGCATCTACGACATACATAATTGCTTCTTTGAGTGTTCACATTCATAAAAAATGTTTTGAGAAAACAGTTTAATTTTTTAGCAATTACCATTCAGAAACAGCTGTTTTTAGGATATGCGCTTGCGCTCTCATAATAGAAATACAATAGAGCTCCGAGATATTACACTTTCTGCGTCTGATAATTGTATGATTTAATACCGCTAGGTAGCACTGCTGTACCTTGTTGTGGTGGAGTGAAATGAAACATAGCGATTGCAACTTACGGAAGGTTTCGCAAACTTTTTTTTTTTTTTGAAAGGTACGGTGTAGCGTTAAAGACTGAAAAAAAACTATGAATGAAAAGGCAATGAGTTTTTTTTCACCCTCGAGCCTTTTTTTTTCATTTTATTTTATTTGTGCCCTCGAACGTGAACGCCTTCGGGTTTTTTTTCTTTTGAGCAGCCAAGTGAGGGTGCCTCCGATTTTTTTTTTTTTTTTGGCGCCTTTAAAACCTGTACGCCGTCGGTTTTTTGCCCTCTTAAACCTGAGCCCTGAGCACATCGTTTTTTGTGTGTGTGCCATCGAAGCTGTGTGCCTTCTGCTTTTTTCTTTCGATTATTTCTTCTTCTTTGCACCCTCGAACGTTTTTTTTTTTTTTTTTTTTTTTTTTTTTTTTTTTTTGGAGCAATGACGATTGCTGATTGTTTTCACTTTGACCGTCCTTGACGTTTCGGTTCCTTTTTCAACCCCTACGTCCTCTGCAGACGCGGCTCCTCCGGTCCTGAGCAATCCGCTTCTCCTGATCGATGCTGTCCACAAATCCTACACACACGCACGCTCATAACACATACACAGTCACACACACACACACACACGCCAGTGCATTCACACGAGGTCTACGCACACACACAAGCCTACACATACACATACACAACTATACACACACGTAACCATTTCAGAATTCAAATTAATTTTTTTTCTCATTTTATTTTATTTGCGCCCATGAACCTGTGGGCCTTCGTATCTAATTGCGCCTTCGGTACCTGTGTACCTTCGATTTTTTTTTTTTTTTTTTGCGTCCACAAGCCCGAGCTCATTCGATTCCCCAAATCTGGGTGGTGACGTCTGTGCCCTACACACGCACACATAGGCGGCTGGTGCACCGAAAAAGTTGGGGGTCAAAAGAAATGTAGGTATTAGGGAGAGTGGTTAGTAAAGTTGTTTTTTTTTTTGTTTTTGTAAAATTTTGCTGTATGTTACTGGTTTTAAATATTACTAATGTGGATATAAAATGTGGAATGAGGCATCAAAAATTGGGACGAATGGCCACTGCAGATTTCCCCTTCCGTTTTAAAGTTCAATGGGGTTGTTGCCTTCAGTTTAAAGTACTACTTTTAGTCACTGAAATTGCTAGAATAAGCAAAAAAAAAAAAAAAAAATAACATGGAGCGAGAAAAAAACTTTCATTTTCCCAACGCTAAATTTTTAATAATTTTTTTTAACTGTCCTATTTTAAAAATAAGGCGTGATCTTTATGACGTCACAAATGATCTACTTTGGCGCATCTGTCTACCACGTTTCCACCTTATGGGATAATCAAGAATCGAATTAAATATTTCGCTTTACGCTTGCTGTCAACCATATCGTTGCCAACACCTGTGAGTAAAGAAGAGATTTAAGTATTATGCTCTGTGAATGGCATTAGTGAATGGCATTTCATCGTTTGTAATGTCGTTGGCAGAAGCATAAACAATGAAAGCGCACCGATTAAAATAATTTTTTAAAAATATTAAACTTAGTCAAATTATTTAAAAAATGGTCAGATCCTATGTTTTTAAGTATGCTCTTACAGAAAAGGATACTTTTAAAATTTTGGAAACGACCCCGTTCTAAGGAAACAAGATGAGAAAAGTTCATTTTTTTTGGAATTTTTAGTTTTTACTTTCGTGAAATAAATTAATTCACCCAATTAAAAATCATTTTTCAACCAATCATTAGTTTTTAACTCACGGACTCATGCTTACAAACACACACACACATGCCTACTCACCACACACATGCCTACGCACATACAAGTCTACTACAGACACACAAACACTCTCATGATTGCGAAGAACATAATTACGATTCAAGATATCAAAAATTCAATATTTTTTTATTTAATTTTATTTAATTTTATTTTACTTTATTTGAGTCCTCGAACTCTCTCTTTTTTTTTTTTTTTTGCTTTGTGCCCTGAAACCTGTGTTCCTTGTTTTTTTTCTTTTCTTTTTTTTTTTCACCTTCGAACTTGTGCGCTTTCGTTTCTCTCTCTCTCTCTTTTTTTTTTGTTTGTGTGTACTGAAACTTGTGCGCCTTTTTTTTCTTTCTTTCTTTCTTTTTTTTCTTTTGTTTTTTTTTTCGCCTGTGAACTTGTGCGCCTTCGTTTTATTTTTATTTATTTATTATTATTATTATTATTATTATTATTATTATTATTATTATTATTATTATTATTATTATTATTTTGCGCCCTTTTGCAGTCAAGGTTGTCTTCCTCTTGAAGGACCCAGTAAACCCCTGATGACGATGAAAATTTGTCTACCTAAATAAATACTAAAAACAACGAGTTAGACGTACATCGTCGTCATGGTAATCAGAAAAGTCATAGGAATATCAGAAACGGTTAGATGAGGTACATAAGCAATTCGTTGTTGCTCAAAAAAAAAAAAAAAAAACTAATTTTTATTTTGTGAGTAAAGAGCAATCTTGCATCTACTCTCATCACAATCTTTTCTCTCCAGTATGTGAGATTATGGTTAAACGCTATTGGACCCGGTCTAATGTAAAAGAAAGCAATAATAATATATATTTTTTAAAGATAAACATTAGTTAAATACCATTTTCATATCTTTCACGAATGTGCCTTCGACGAGCACTAGTTCATGAAAAAAAAAAACTGTTTCTAATTCACTTGTCTTGAAAGCTTCTTCGTTCTTATGTAGGTGAGTCTTGTCTGGTGTTCAATGTCTGCATTATACAGTAAAACCTGTGTATAACAATAGAGGAAAAGGTGCAAATGTGGGCACCCTCTTTTGTTTTTGTCTAAAGTTATTTTAATTCGAAAAATTCCAGATTTCTGCCGTTTATTTCCAACTCCAGCAAGTATCCTAAACGCGAGAAGGCGAAGCAATGATTAATATCAGTGATTTCATTTACAAAACGGCGATTTGCAATAAGCTTCAAAAACAGCACCAGGAATAATTGGGTTTAAATAAGGACACACTTCAAAAAAGTCACAAAAAACAGTTTTAAACAAGAAGTCCCGTCTAGAACTAAACGAGCCTACTTTCTCGTTCTATTTTTCCTCAGTGTATATTTTTTTCCCAAAGCTACGAAATCTGAGTCGAAGTCAGGGAGTCGGAGTCATACTAATTTTCCGGCAAAAGAGTCGGAGTCAGAGTTAAGTGCCCCAAAAATCTTGGAGTTGGAGTCGTCGGTAGTTGGTCATCAGGAGCAATTCCAACAAAATTTGTTTGAAGTAAATCCGCCTTTCAATTCGTAATCTATATTGACTTTTAGTTTCGCCGAAGGCGCTAATGTTAAGGGATTCGAACTGTTCAAAATTGAACGAAAAATTGTTTAAATCAAAAAGATATTTTCTATACATGTTCTTCATCAAAAGCTTTTTCCTACAAAGTTTGTTTGAAGCAAATTCGCCTCTAGTTAAGGATTTTTATATTCGCTTCCACAGCCCTTTCAGTAATCTGGCCCCCTCCAGTAATCTGACCCTGATGGTAGCTGGTTGACATTGGTTTTTAAGTGAAGAATGAATTATAAGAAAAGATGCTTGAAATTAGCTTGAGACGGGCGTAAACGTTTACATTTAAACAAAATAAAAGTTAACATTCACGTTCATTTGACCCCGTCCTGACGATCACAATGTAACTCTCAGGGAGTTACATGTGGTTCGCGGACCTTATTATCTACCCCTTTAAGTTCACAAGGTTTTGGACGGTTTTGATAATTTTGAATAACCCTTCTGCTAGTCATACCAGTATTGGATTATAGTTAGTTATTACTTCTCCCTTACCAGTTACTAGAAGTTTTAGTATCTATTGCTACAAAATACTATCAAAAAATATTTTATCTAAATTAAAATTTCATTTCGAGAAAAAAAAAAAGAA
This sequence comes from Uloborus diversus, assembly GCF_026930045.1. NCBI lineage: Eukaryota > Metazoa > Arthropoda > Arachnida > Araneae > Uloboridae > Uloborus > Uloborus diversus. The sequence continues at coordinate 266,363,265 of NC_072731.1, forward strand.
AAGAAAAAGAAAAATTGTTGTTAGAGTTAAGCTGGACCAAAAAGTTGACATCACCCAAAATTGCTTTCGTCGTTTTTTTTTTTAAATGTAAAAGGAATATTATTTTCAACACAATCGGCTGAGGTTACTAATAAACTATACTATCTCCAAACATACATAACAATTACATTTTACAAAAACTTAAGAGAACACCATTTGTGACGTGAAACTGAGAATCTACTTTTTTGCTTAAAGTTAGATTTTTAACTAGTGGTACCCGCACGGCTTTGCGCGTAATAGAAAAATTAAAAGATCTTTTGGTTCGCCTGTATATTTAAAAATAATGTATGGTGAATTTTCTCGCCAATTGGCTTGTACCCATGTTGCGGTTCCACGTTATGATAATTTCGTATCTCGCCAATTGGCTTGTGCTCATGCTGTTCCACGTTATGACAATTTCGTAATTTACTCTTCCATCTTATGATAGTTTTGTTCTTAAAATTGGAATAGAAAAGGAACCACATAGAGTTTTCAAAAAATCGCTTCGGGGTGCACACCCCCATGCTACAAACTAACTTTGTGCCAAATTTCATGAAAATCGGCCGAACGGTCTAGGCGCTATGCGCGTCACAGAGATCCAGACAGAGAGAAATCCTGACAGACAAAGAGACTTTCAGCTTTATTATTAGTAACTAGTGGCACCCGCACGGCTTCGCCCGTAATAGAAAAATTAAAGGTCTTTTGGTTTGCCTGTATATTTACAAATAATGTATGGTGAATTTTCTCGCCAATTGGCTTGTACCGACGTTACAGTTCCACGTTATGATAATTTCGTATCTCGCCAATTGGCTAGTGCCCATGTTACGGTTCCACGTTATGATAATTTCGTAATTTATGATAGTTTTTTTTCTTAAAATTGGAATAGAAAAAGAACCACATCGAATTTTCGAAAAATCGCTTCGAGGTGCACACCCCCATGCTACATACTAACTTTGTGCCAAATTTCATGAAAATCGGCCGAACGGTTTAGGCGCTATGCGCGTCACAGACATCCTACAGACATCCTACAGATATCCTACAGACATCCAGACATCCAGACATCCTCCGGACAGAGAGACATACAGCTTTATTATTAGTAAAGAAGAAAAGAAATTTCTCTCTATCGTTTCAAGCGAACAACGAAACGTATATGTTACTGTATCTGGGTCATATAGAATGTATAGCAATAGAACATAATTTATTACTCACATTTATTCCATAATATTCCAAAAACAGTTTCGGAATACCGTCAGCTTTTGCGAAATATGAAAAGGAATTCATTTAGGCTTAGTGTGTTATCCCTTTGATATTATTATTAACATTCTTTCTTTTTTCTTTTTTTGTCTAGCATTAAGTCTGGAATATTTTAAGCGCAATTGTTGAAGTGCGCATTAGTGCAAAGAATTATACTCGTAAAACGCATTTCGAATACCAAAGAACTTTCTAAACAGTAAAAAATCTGGTTTGATGACGAATTAATTCAAAAGCCATAAAGGGACCATCATTTGGTGTTTTCAGCTTTTGGTTGAACATGACACTTACAGCTTCGATCGTATTCAGTAAGTTTTTTCTTATTACGTTTATGAATTATATGTGCTAATTGTAATGTTTATAAATGACTAGCTGCTTTGCCCGGCTTTGCACGGTCTACCTTGAAAATAAAAATTGTGTCAAGTGATGCATATTCAACAATCAGGCGTAAAAAATAAATAAAAAAACATCATGATTTCCCTTCCAAACAATGACGACAGATATTAAAATATTTTTAAGAAATTAAATCTAGAAAGATGGATTTAAAATGCGTAACTATGGAAACACAAAATAAAATAAGTTTAAGGAATTAAAATGCGAAAGAAAATGGTTCACAATTTGAATGGAATCGAGATTTCTTAAACTTGATTTAAAAAGGCTTGTAACTTTTTTTCCTTTCGAGATAAAAGCTTATTTTTTCGACCATAGGTCGAAGATCTGGAGTAAAAAAGGTCGCTTTTTCCAATGGCGTCAAAAAGAAAGCTGTGAGACAATTCCTTCACTTTTTATTGATTTATTTAATGAAGAAATTAGTGCCTAAATTTCAGCTAAGCCTAAAAAAATTCGAGCTAAAAACGCAAATAACTCCCGCCGTAATAAAGTTAGAGCATTGAAACAAATTGCATAGAACGCGGAAAATTCTACCCTTTCTAACGATATGTAATATTAATATGTGAAAGTAATTTTTCACCGCCATATTTGAGAATTTATGTGAAAATTGGACGTAAATTGGAATAAAAAAAGAACTATTCATCGAATTTTATTCGAACTGGTCTGCAAACCTTTTCAGGACTTAAAGGAACAAACTGTGAAAATTTCATCGCAATCGGCCGGTAGTTCTCGAGTTTTGCGAGTTCAAACACACAGACGCTTTTTGGGGACTTCATTTTATACTATGGAGAGAAGTGCGACTTTAACTCTATAATGTATCGCGTAGCCATTTGCAATACTTTTCATATTTTGTATTAAAAAATCACCTGACTTTGTACTCAGCTAGAAATGTCTTAAGGATAAGAAGTTTGAATTTTTTTTTTGTCAGAAAGATAAATAATACAGTTGGCTCTCTTTTGTAGTAAGTTACCGCCCTAAGCCAGGGATAAGGCAGAAATACTTAAGATACACCACCAGCTCAGTTATTAAATCCGAGGACTGCAGTTTCGTGCTTTTTAGCATTCATCAGCCCGGAATAGGAATCACATGAGCTAAAGGCGAAAAACCTCTTAAGGGAGGAATAACTGAGCTGGTGGTATATTTTAAGTAGTTGGCTCTCTGTTTAACGACTTGCAAGGACCACAAAAAAATCGTCTTTAAGTAGAAAGCGTGCTTAAATAGAATGTTTTTAACACTATAACGGACCATCTGGGACCGTGAAACGCAGTCGTAAAATAGAGAAAGTCGTTAAATAGAGCGTCGTTAAAGTTAAACACAGAGCCAACTATATGTCAATAAACGAGATTAACTGCTCTTTCTTGGTGTTACGTTTGAGGGGATCACAATTTTTGGGAGGTAATTTCTAGGATTCCGCCGAATAAGGCCGATTATGCGCCAGAAATGGCCGATTATCAAATAATCGGCTGTTGATAATCGGCCGACTAATCGGCAGAGCCAATTAATGATCATAAGGATTATTTCTAATACTACCAGTGTTTTCATCATATTTTTTCTCTTTTTATTTCGACTTAAGAAATATTTAACAGTCTATATCTGAGAGATGATTTATTTTTCTCCACATTCCTAATTTTACCCAAAATAATTTCAAAATTTCATCCAATCTTTTAGCCAATTTTTCGTATTATCTTTTTACTAATAATAAAGCTCAAAGTTTCTCTGTCTGGGATGTCTGGATCTCTGTGATGCGCACAGCGCCTAGACCGTTCGGCCGATTTTCATGAAATTTGGCACAAAGTTAATTTGTAGCATGGGGATGTGCACCTCGAAGCGATTCTTCGAAAATTCGATTTTGTTCTTTTTCTATTCCAATTTTAAGAAAAAAAAAATTTCCGAGCAAATTATCACAACGTGGGCGAGTAAATTACGAAATTATTACAACGTGGAACCGTAACACTCATTAGCACCTGAACATAGCAAATTGGCGAGAAATTCGACATCCATTATTTGTAAATATACAGGCGAACCAAATGACCTTTTAATTTTAAACTACGGGCAAAGCCGTGCGGGTACCACTAGTTTTCCAATAAAACATACAGTGAAGCACCGTTTATACGTTTTTGAAAGGGCTAAATGAAAAAAGCTTACAAACGAAAAAACGTATAATAGGTATAGGTTAATGTGTATTAGACTTTGCAGGGACCAATTTTTAAAACGTATAACTGATAAAAACGTATAAAAGAGAAACGTATAAACGGTGCTTCACTGTAATAAAGGGTGTCCCAAAATTAACGCAAGATTTGAATTTGCCACCATTTTTTCCATAAATTGTTGGCAGCCATGGAAAAAGAACAATTTGACAGTTGAGAGTTTAGGGTTAGTAAAAATGGGGTGTTATTGTACCATACAGCTAGAGAGAGTGAAACATTTCAATGACTGCATCAGACATTTCCTAGTCGCGTACTCTCTCATTTCGGTCATCAGAATTGGCACCCTAGATCGTGTGATTTAACATTTTTAAATTTCTTCTTATGGGGTTATTTGAATTCAAAGGTCTATGTCGACAAGCCCACAACCACCCGTGCATTACCGTGTTGCGATACCGAGAGCCAATAACAGTAACTGCTTGACCAGCCTCCACTTTCATTATTTTTGAAACAATTGTTCAATAATGAAAGCGTGTTATTGTATCGTATAACGCTCCATTTTTGATTACCCTAAACCATAGACTAATAATAAGAGTAGACCGAGCTTTCTCATTCTTGCTGATGAAGAAAATTGGTTCATAGATGTATCATGTGACTAGTGGAAGGGCTTGGCGAAGACTTTGGCAGCATGGTTGCTAGATGGCAGCATTATCTATAGTTTGGCACTCGACATGTATTTTAAGACAATGTGTTTTCATTAAAAAAAACTTCCAGGTGCAGAGATTGAACTGTTTTTCTTTTAGTTATGCATTATTTTGACATTAGTAATAGTTTTTGATCAGTTTTCGGTAACTTTTATTTCATTTCGAGCTGTCAGCGTTGGCGTGAACGAAATGGCGTAAACGTTTTGCGTTAACGCAAAAATGTACTAATCGGTATCTTAAATTGAAACTGTAGGTAAAAATCTTACCGTTTGCTGATTCTTCTTAGTCGCTTGCATCTTTTATTGCTTAGAGAGTTATTGAAATTGACTAAAGAAAATGCACAATACTATCTAAACGAAAAACTCGCTATATTAACAAAATATTTACAACTTAGAATAACAAATTTACAAATCGGACTCCATAAAAGATCATTCTTCTGTGTTCCATAAATTCTATTTATTTTATTTCGCTGTGGCGTTGATCGTCTGCTACGATTAACGCCCGCTGTTGCTAGGATATCCACCAGTCACATGGTTTGGTTTATGAGCAGCAAAAGGGTTGCCATAGCTCGGTCTACTCTTATTATTAGTCTATGCCCTAAACTCTCAGCTGTCAAATTGTTCTTTTTTCAGGGTTGCCAACCATTTATTGCAAAAATGGCGGCAAATTCAAATCTTGCGTTAATTTTGGGACACCCTTTATAAATTCTTCATTTGCAGTTTTCTTGAGCTATTCACCGGCGACGTTTGCTGCCGGGAAGGATGTGGAACAGCCAGCGACGAAGTATGCTTTGGAAGACTACGACTTTTTCGGGGTATCCAGTATACCAGATCACCTGTTCGAGAGGAGGAACGACACTGCAAAGTTTGTGGAACGGGGCATCGACAACTGGTGCAAAATAGATGACTCGGACGAAATGGCGAATTTCAAGTGCACTGTGTGGCCTCACATGAAGTGAGTGGATTTGCAAATTCGAAACTGGTGGGGCCGTGGTAGCCCGATCGCTAGAGTGTCGGATTCGGAGCCGGAGGGTCCTGAGTTCGAACCTCGATGGTCGAAGATCCACCGTCGTCATTAAAGGGGACTGGGCGACGTTAAATATGCTCGTGGTCTCAATGTCCTCCAAGTGAAACGATACCTCTGGGGGCGCTAGCACCAGGTAGCTATTAGCTCCTGGTCTAGCTCTAAATTCTCATTAACTGCTCGATCCGGTGATGGTGCTGCCATCTATCGGTATAAAAAATAATGGACCCAAGGCACTTAGTATGCAATCCTCGACATAAATACAGTTGTAGTCGGTTGTGACTCGGAATCGTAATCGAAATCGAAAATCGAAACTGATGCACTGAAAGTGTGCTCATTTAGTTCTGGACGTACTTCTTATTCCTTAAGTAACGTCGGAATGATATAGTGTGAAGAAATGACAGGAATGGTTTAAAACAATGATACCGTTTTAGTATGTGTACTCCCACTTTTCTTCATGTCATTTTCGTAGAATAAAGGGAACCAGCTACGTCGTCCGGCTTTGCACGGTCCACCTCGAAAATGAAAGTTATGTCAAGTGACTCGTGTTCAACAATCAGGCTTAAACAAAAAAAAAAAAAGAGTAAAATTTTGCGGCAGATTTCGGCAAAATAACCAAAAAATAAAGTAAACATTTTAAATCCCCCGATTACAGGAGAAGCCTTTAAAACAAAACCCAGAATTTTATTTGCTCATATTCGAGACAAAAAATGACAACAGATCTTTCGTCTCAATGATCGTCTTCATGCTATAAATTTTAATGAAAGCATTGTTGCGGAAAGTGGAGATGAAGCACTGAATGATCATTTGAATGGAGGAAAGCCTTCGAAAAATAGGGATTTTTGTCGAAATCTAAGTATCATAATTAATTAGTTTTTAATTGATATCTCCGCTAATTATTATCGGAGGATTATGTTAAACAGCCAAACATGAAGACGGGAAGATGACGAATCCATCGATACCTGGTTTGATGGTCAGTTAGTTCACTGTCGTTCGGGAGAAGAAACTTGGACATAGATGACAACATAGATACATAAGTACATACATAGATACATACGCTCAGTTTTTAATTATATAAGATAATCGAAATGAGGTTACGTCTACCTCGATCCTGTTTGATAGTCAGAAAGTTCATGATTTTACTGTTTCACAATTTTCTTATTTACTTCACTATTTCCTTTCGTTTTGCAGGAAATGTACAGTTTCCTGCGTAGAAGGATTCACTACCAGCGACGGAGAAAACGTGCAGAAGATATCTTGCCGCGCCAAAGACGACGTATGGGTACCGGAATACAGAAAATGCAACAAGAAAAGCGGTAACTTTTGATATTGGTTCAAATGTGATACAATTACGATATCTTGGTTTTCCTCATAACTAGAGCCCAGATTATGTGCAAATGCATATGTACATATGCTGTTGCATATTGTTGTTGGCCCTGGTTGCTGTTTAAGTTTTTTTTTTTTTTAACCATAAAATGTTACAGTGAAATAGAATTTTACAGTAAAAACTCTTTGCAGCATGGAAACTACTTTTTACCTCAAGTTTCCGGGATTTTTTTAAAACACTATTCTTGGTACTAAACTTTTTAAAGATGAAAGATTTAAGTTTCAACCTACATTAAATTTTAAAAATTTTGGAAACTTATCACTTCTTTTTATTCTGTATTACAGGCAGTTTGAAGACAGTGTTATCTGAAAATAGTGACTTAGGTCTGAACAGTGCTGGTAAGTACTACATTTAAAAAAAGGTAATAGCAGGGAGGTATGCCGAAAAAAAAAAGGAAAAAGAAAGAAAAAAAAAAGAAAAAAAGAAAGAATTGCAAATAGAAGAGAATAAGAACGGAAACATAAATTACGAGGGCAAATCAAAAAGTCTTTGCTCCTACTTTTAAAGCCAAAATATGGCTGGGAATACAAAACGAATATGCACATTCCCAGCAGTGACAGTTCCTTGAACCGTACCAGCCGTATCTGCTTTTTGCTCGGAAGAGCGGAACTGCTGTCAGTCATTTAAGATGACGGTCCGTCTTCAGACGTCCACAGCTTATGAGCAGCGAAGTGTTATTCGTTTTCTATGGAGCAAGGGACAAACGCAAATAGCAATTCGCAGGGATATGCTCTCTACGCACGGGGAAAAGTGTCTCTCTTGAAGAGACACAAGGGCCGTTTGTCTCTTTTGCTCCATAGAAAACGAATAAAACTTCGCTGCTCATAAGCTGTGGACGTCTGAAGACGGACCGTCATCTTAAATGACTAATAGCAGCTCCGCTCTTGCGAACAAAAAGCAGATACGGCTAATACAGTTAAAGGAACTGTCACTGCTGGAAATGTACATATTCGTTTTGTATTCCCAGCCATATTTTGGCTTAAAAAATAAGCACAAAGACTTTTTGATGTGCCCTAGTATAACCTTATCTGATGAAGCAACTAAAATTGAAGTAAATATGATTTAGGGAGGGGAGGGAGGGGGAGAGTTTTCAAAACCGTTTCATAACTCAACCCGATAAAATTTAATCACTTGTAAATCAAAAGATTTGTTCACCGGGAAGTTGGAACGGCTACACATCAAAAGTGAATCTCCTACATGTAAAGGCGGTCGATCAAAGATATCTTCAAATTGAAATACGAACACTCAGATACAACGGTTTACACAGCCGTTTAGTGATTAAACATAAAATTAGTTCTATTTTTAGAAACTTTTGGATATTGCTCAACTGCCATAGGCAATGTAAAGGGCTGACATCGACAATCCCTTCTCCCGGCTTTAAGCCAGGTCATTGCTTGCCAGATCTTTTGTAAACGTGCTATAAATAATATATATAGTCAAACCCCGTCAGTGCGAACACTCTTAAGGGGTCACAGTACCTTTCAAACATTTTTTTAAATTTTATATAAATTATATATTTTTTTGAAACCATAACATGCATACGTATTTCGTAATCAATAATTTATTTTCAAAATTTAAAAATATTGCCTACTTTTTTTGAAAATTCAAAAAATTGAGGAAAATTTCAATTTTTTAAAATCCCTAAGGCTTTTTTATGTTTGCACTAATTAAAAAAAGTTTTTTTTGCAAATAGATCACTATAATCATCTCTGAAAAACTGTGCATTCATTTGCTTATGAGTTCATTAGAAAATTTTCTGTGATTAATTATGTAAAAAATCGAAGTTTTTTTTAAAAACAATTTGGTTTTTAAAGTTTTAACATGCTCTAAACATTAGAGTAATTTATAAAATGCTTATCCAATGCACAGTTTTGTCAAATATGTTATCCCAATTGCAAAAAGTCTTACTTTAAAGCTGTATCTTTAATAGAAAAAAATCCTTAGGGATTCTAATGACATGAAAACACACACACACACACAAAAAAAAAAAAAAAAAAAAAAAACATCATCGAGAAAAAACAATTTGAAGTTTTTCTTTTGCGTAAGAATACATAGGGAGCATGGCTTAAAACCACTCATAACTATTTAAATGTTTGAACTAAAGCAATGAAACTTTTCCCCTGCCTTCAGAATAGTTTTTTGTTTTGAAATAAGCAATAAAAAATTTTTTTTTGATCGTTTCATCATTTTTGAGATACTGTAACCCCTTAAAAATGAATTACTGTAAAGGTAAATTATATTTGTTATCTCCATCCTACTGTATTTACACATAACACTATTTATTGTCTTTCAGATAAGACGAATTACGGTTATAACGAATTAACTTTTAAGGTCCCTTTGGGCTGGTTTTAGCGAGGTTCGACTGCATATATAATGTGTGAGAGTGTAGAAGAGTTTTGTAACAGTGCAACAAAGCATTCGAACATGTGAATTAAAAGCATTAAAATTGCTTTTAATTTCAGATCCTGGAAAAGATGTGGACATTTCCTTAAAAACTGGCGAAAAGAGGAGGAAAAAATTCAGAGGAAAAGGGAAAGACGGGAAATTTGTGAAGAAAATGGATGCCACTTCTGATGGGAAGATTAAAGATAGCCGAGAGAAATAAAACTACGAGCTCTCAAGACGCTGTTTTGCAAAAGACAAGGATAATAATGATATGTACTAAGAGAAAATATTGTAAAAAAATGTAAAAATAAACATATGAGAACCCATTTTGAAAAATATGAACATAAATTAGTTTTTAAGCTGGTGTATTTTTTGTAATTCATTTTACAACATTTGTTGAAATCAATCTGCTAATGTAGTGCAGCTCAGGATTGTTGGCGCTCAGCCTTGGAAGAGTCCGTTTCAAAACCAATTGAAAACAGGAGATGCATAGGATGTTGTGATCAAGCCTTGGCGAAAAAAGTCCCCCTCCCCCCTCTTTTTTGTGAAGCGGATTTGTTTGTTCGGAATATTGAATAAGTTTCCTGAGAGAACATTGGCGCTAAACGCCCTGATAAAGAGCAGATTGTGGAAATCTTGATTTGCATATCGCTGTGCGCATATTGTGTTTCTAGACAAAATTGCCTAATGCATTTTTTTTTTTTTTTTCAAATTAGTCAATGCGGCGACCAGCTGGCTTGTCTTTTCAATGCTATTTCTGTCTTATTCCAGGTGTGTAAGCAGCCACTTCGTTGCCAATGTAAAAAGTACTAAAAAAAAAGAAAAGAAAAAGGCCGTAGAGACCTTCCAGTAAAAATTAAAAATTTACCCATTCAACTTAAAAAAAAAAAAAGATAGATGTGTGGTAAGAAAGGAAAAGCATCAGTTTCATTCATTTAGTTCAGCGATCGGCAACCAAAATTAACTGCCGATCTACTTTCCAAGTTTGGCAAACACTAGGATCGACTTCACTGGGTGGTGGTGGTGGCGGGTGCCGGGGCTGATCTCTCTTCGCTGCGCCACTGTTCAAAACAATGTTTCCCTTGCCAAAAAATCTATAAAACATTCAGTTTTATCTGTCAATTCATACTAACTTTTGTGGACATTATATTTTTCAAGAACAAAAGGCAAAAGTTTTTCTTTTTCTCAAATATTGAAAACGGTGGTCCTTTCAGCGATTCTAAAATGTTCTAAAACGTCTTCAAAATCCTTTTGATTTAGAAGTTGAGCCTGATTTCTTCCCAGAAAATAATGTTTATTCATGGTACTCTAACAAAAAAAGAAAAAAAAGAAAAAAGGTCCAGAATCACCGGGATCGACTGAAAACAGGCTCGAGATCAACCGGTCGATCGCGATCGACGAGTTGCCCACCACTGATTTAGTAAGGGGAGTCAGTACCCTAAATACTTTCAAAAATTCGATTTTTTGATTTTTATATATTTTGAAACTCCATTTCTATACCTTTCTAATGAAACAAACATCTTGAACGTGCTCATATTAGAAGTTAGTTAAAATAAGCTTTAAAAAATGTAAAACCTATTTTGATGAGGTATGATTTTCCCCTTCAAATTGAAATATCTCGAAATGGTATTTTTTAAACTAAATGTTCCTTTTTCTCAGAAACTGAATTGTGTTAGGCTTTGAAATTTTTACCACCTATTCCATACATCTAACTGCATATACTGAAGTAAACTTTTTCTCATATTCGAAAAGTATTTTTTATACAGCTGATTTTGTGTTGCAAAATGGCATTTTTTGAATTAAATGCCGTGACTTACACATTAGATTTTTTTCCAAAAAAACTAATCTTTCTTTCTGTAAAATTTTACTTCAGTATAGAGAACAGAGTCTACTTGAGGTACAGAAAAAAATTCATACTTGTATCTTTAATAGATTTTCAGAAAAAGGTACATGAACCTGTGCAAATTAACATTGACGGTATAGGGGGTACTGACTCCCCTTAGTACTCACAGAAAGTACTCCCGACTCAGACGAATCGACCCCGAGAAAACGAAATCACCAGCAGAACTCGTTAAGCTTCTTTGTTGCACCTCAAGAAATAACGATCTCAACATAATAGTTTCAATTCATTTTCACCCTACTTCTTTTGTATCACATACTTTCAAAGCTGACTTTTAAGTCTCTTGAATGTTTTGTAGTTTTTCTCTTAGAAAAGCATTTGAAAATTGTATGCATGTCAAGAAATGAGAAGCTTAAATCTGGAGGAAATTTACTCACGCTATTCTTTTAATATTTGCTCTTTGAAATGAAGTTCAATGTTTCATCAAGAAATAAGTTTAATCTAGTAAAAATTGTTGATGAAACTTATCACCAATAAGCTCACTGCAGCAAAATATTGATTGCACTAACCAATTATTTGGTAAAACATTTTACTTTATTATTAAGAATGTACAGTAACCTCGTTATTGAGACAGTATAGGCAGACAGTACCACATTTCGACTCGATTAAAAGCCGAAAAAATCCATATTTTAAGTGAAGTCGGGGTCATTCTTTTTCTTTGAACTGTTTTATCATAGAAACATCGTACACTAAAATAAGATATACAAGCATATCATTTTATAAACTGTTTGTGACAAATTTGACCATGTCACAAACACAAAATGTTATCATGGGGGAAGGTGGGGAGATCCATCACTGAGAACATCACAAGAACATGAAAATAAATATGTATCGATACAAACCCTTGCGACGTGATTTCAACTCTATTAAGCAAAAATCATCTGGCACAAAAAGTTAAGAGAAGGTTGCAGTAGGTTCATATGAGGCAGTGAGAAGCAAAGGGATGTAAGTGGACATTTTCAAGTTTTGAGTAAAAAGCGTTTAAAGATTAGCTCCTAGAAAGGCTTTCATTGATTTTTTTTCTAAATCATGCTACTAGTACCCTCTCTTGCTCCAAGACAGAGGAGAGGTTCACCTACCATGTGTACTGGTTATCTCCAAATTTTTTTATTTTGCCACTTAAATCCCTTTGCTTCTCACTGCCTCATATGTAAAACGTATCGACTTGTATTCGAACTGAATTGCAAATTTCCAAAAAAGCTCAAGTCTGGATTTTTTTTTTTTTTTGGTAAGAGACAAAAATACAGATTTTCTGTTGAACCATTTGACTGAACGAAGCAGTTTTTTTTTTTTTTTTGTTAACATTACCGCGTCATAACAAGGCAAAATGATATCATTGTAGGAAAATTTGAGCGGGAAAATGATTGTTGACAGTTTTCTATGATGAGTTCTCGAAATTCATCCGAGGATTTGGGAGATTTTACTAGTCAAAGCAGCATCATTTCACAACGCATGTTCTTCAAAATACCAAAACACACCATTTCACTTCATTGTTATGCAGTGTGATTACTACATTGTGTCATACAAAAATATGGAAATATTCCATTGTTACGTTTTCATTAAAAATGTTCTTCGACATCCATTTTCAATCTGCCGCTGCAGAACGCTTACATAGAAAACTACAGAAGTCTTCAAAAATCTCGGGAAAATAAGTCCTTTCCCAAAGTTGTTGCAGGAAGTCAGGTTTTTCACCAAGGTTCACAAGAGATATCAATCTATCTCGATCAAAAAATACTAGATCTACATGTGTACTGTAAAATGCGAAAACGTCACTTTTGACTCCACGTCATTTCCCCATCATAGGCAATTTTAATGTGATTCAATAGTTTACTCTCTAAATATCACAAACAGTGGCCAAATTGAAACAGATTTAAAAAAAAAAAAAAAATAAATAAAAAATTAAAAAAAAAATTGCCAAATTTGGCGACAAAACTTGGTGACCAAAAGACTGGCGATATATCGCCAACTGTCCGCCATATTATAACACCACTTGAGTTTACATCGAAATTAACAATGACTTTCCCCCAAAAAGGGGCAAAAGACTCCTTTAGAAACACCGGAATGCAACCAAAAGGAGAGGTGCACAACTAGACCCCTCCAGGAGTCTACGTACCAAATTTAAACTTTCTAGGACATACCATTCTTGAGTTATGCGACATACATATGCACATACGCATGTAAGCACATACATACATACGCACATACAGACGTCACGAGAAAATTCGTTGTAATTAACTCGAGAATCGCGTCATTATAGATATTTCGCGTGTCTATAAGTTCTTAGGCACCTATCCACGTGTGGTCGAGTCGAAAAAAAAAAAAAAAAAACTCAACATTCATTCGTGGGTGAGTGAAATGGAAATTAAGGTCGATTTTTGAGTGAAAATTTTTTCGCGAATACAATACTTCCTTTTTTGTAAAAGGAAGTAAAAAATCTTGAGCTGAGCCCTTTCGAAATTTGTGATTCAACAGCGTCAGTGCGTGAACAATATATATTCGCTTACTCAAATTTAAGCAGTGAAATTTGTTTTTTTTTTCCAGCTGGTTTTGTTTTTTCTTTCTTTTACCTTGTACCTATTCTTTCTTTTTTGGATACACACATTGCCTTCTGCCGTGATCGTAGATGAGATTCGAGGGACAAGTCAGCACGGAAAGGTGGCCGTTGTTGCAGGCTATGAACTTGTGCTTGTCGTACGGATGAGGAAACCAACCGTTTTTCTCCGGGCACACGAGTTCGGATTCGTCCCATTCCTTCGTTGAAGGTTCAATTGTTTCTTTTGCTGTTGAAGGCTCGGTTGTTGTTGTTGTTGTTGTAGGAGCAGCTGTGGGAGCGGTAGTTAATGGAGTTGTCGGAGGAGCTGTTGGTGTTGTAGTTGTAGGAGGATCTATTGGAGTGGTAGTTGTCGGAGGAGCTGTAGGGGTGGGAGTTGTGGGAGGATCTGTTGGAGTGGGAGTCGTGGGAGGATCTGTTGGAGTGGGAGTCGTGGGAGGATGTGTTGGAGTGGTAGTTGTAGGAGGAGCTGTCGGGGTCTCAGTTGTCGGAGGAGCTGTAGGGGTGGGAGTTGTGGGAGGATCTGTTGGAGTGGGAGTTGTGGGAGGATCTGTTGGAGTGGGAGTCGTGGGAGGATCTGTTGGAGTGGGAGTCGTGGGAGGATCTGTTGGAGTGGTAGTCGTCGGAGGAGCTGTTGGAGTTGGAGTTGTAGGAGCAGTTGTGGGAGTAGTAGTTGTGGCAGGGGCTGTGGGAGTGGTAGTTGTGGGAGGCGCTGTAGGAGTGGTAGTCGTGGGAGGGGCTGTAGGAGGATCTGTGGGAGTAGTAGTTGTAGGAGGATTCGTAGGAGGATCTGTGGGAGTAGTAGTTGTAGGAGGAGCCGTGGGAGGAGCAGTAGTAGTAGTTGTTGTTGTTGTACGAGTTGTGGGGGTTGTACGAGTAGTTCGTGTAGTACGAGTTGTACGAGTAATGCGAGTTGTTCTGGTGGTGCTTGTGCCTGAAACAAAAATAACATACTCGTTAGTTCCAAAAAAAATCAATGATATATTATATTAGCAAAAATACAAAGCATGTAAAAATGAGGAAATTATTTTAAAGCGAAAGCAATTGGGTAAATCATAAATTTTTTTGACAGAACTCTATTCTAAAACAATTACCAATCCTTCAAGAAGTTCAAAAAAAAAAAAAAAAAACTCTATAACACTCTCAAATATTTTATTCTTCACTTCCTCTCTCTCTCTCTCTGTCTTGCATTCTTCATTATTCCTCCACCTAACGTACCTGCATGGAAACGGTCTCTTCTGAAGCGAGACGTGGTCAAGTGCCATCTTCTAAAGGTCATATTAAGATTTGTTTGTGTCAATTACATAATTATTTTTAGTATTTCATACATTGTTTTGTAACAGTTTTATATGCATTTAATAATTCATTCTATAATTAAATAAAGCAAACATCCCGTTGTGGTATCCAGGTACTTTAGTTTCTCCTTGTTGGAAAACATCAATCAGGAATTGACATAATAGAGCTGGAGATAATGAAAATGTTATTAAAGCTAAGATTAACTTCACATTGGTAGTTAAATTTTATCTAGTATGCAAGTGAAGGCGAACCCGTCGTTTAAGGATGCCGTTATGGCTATTAGACATTTACTTGTGGTTATATCTTGTCCCTGCTAAATGGCTTTAACTCTCAGCTTATTACATTCTGTGCTTTGTTTATTGCAATTCATTGAAAAAAAAAAGTAAACATAACGCAAAAAAAAAAAAAAATAAATAAATAAATAAAATTAAAAAAAAATTAATTAATTGAATAAAATAATAATAAAAAAATAAAATAAAAAAATTTATATATAAAAAATAAAGACACTGGCAGTATTGCAGTAGAAATTTAAACAAAGAAAAATGGAGAATTCAACTTTTTACAGCGGAGATGTCATGGTAGACGGATTTCTGGTACGCCAAAAAAGTCAGTTTATGCAACTTGCTGATCTTCAATTTGAAAAGCAGACACTAACATTATTAAAAATGTGGTTTGAAACCAATTTAAAGTAAATTTGAATTAGTTTTGAAATTCCGAACCAAATATTTTAAGGAACAGCCTTTCCCCCCGCGTTCCCTTCCAACTGCAGAACTATTCACTAGACCGTGAATAATTTCGGTACTTCGACAGAATTTTATTTCTGGGCTCAACAACAGAATGTTCATACAAATACAGAGCTGCCAATTGCTAGAAAAAAATCGTAGTTTCTACAAATGACAGCTTTAAACTACGACGCTACGAAAGCGGATCCAAAATCAACGATTTTTGAATTTTTAATTTACTGTCCCGAAAAAAAAAAGAAAGAAAAAAAAGTAATAATTAATTTGAATTCTGAAATTTTGAATTCAAATTATGCTTTTCGCAATCCCGAGTTGCAACAGGACCCTACTCATTGGTTACTACCCAACTCATTTGTTTCTAGACATGGCTCCTGTCCCTCCAAGCCTGGCCTTTCGTCTTGAACGGAGACGTGTGTATTAGTTGTGTATGTGCAGGCTTTTGTGTGTGCGTAGACCCGTGTGTATGCACGTTGGCGTGTGTGTATGTGTGTGAGTGCGTATGTGTATGAGCGTGTATGTGTGTAGGATATGAACACCACTCATCAGGAGCGGTTACCGGGGGACAGAGTTGCGCCTGCAGGTGACGGTGGCGGTTGAAAAAGGCACGGAACATCAAAGACGGTAAAGTGAGAAAAATAAGCAATCGTGATTGCTCAAAAAAAAAAAAAAAAAAAAAAAAAAACAGTATGAAAATTAAACCGGTAAGTTCAGACTTCTACACGTGTGCTGACGGTCTCTATGCAACAAGCATCGCACTTCGAAAGTTGCATGGTGTAAAGATGGATCGGTTTTTAGATCGCGACGCTGATCGAGTCATTGAAGCTTCGGCAAAAAAGCGGAAAAACTGCCAAAAAGTTCCATGAAGAATATAAACTTTTTTATTCCGTATTAATATTTTCTGTATCATACTTGAAAGTTGTTAAGTATCATTGTTTTTGTTCTTTATACGGTTGAAAATTCATCACTGTTTAAATCGGCGGCAGCGGCCACGCCCTCCTCCTTCCCCCCACTGCAAAATCCTGCTGCGATTTTGGATTTTCAAAAGTTGGCAGCTCTGCGAATATCTCTCACTAAATATTTATGAAAATTAGTTTCACTTACTTTCAACGCAAGTATATATTTCGGGCCAATCACATTTCTCCAGGGCGGGATTGAAAAGCAGATCTCCTGCGCATCTTCTCTCTGTCGGATTCCCGTTGCAGCATTGGTAATAGACTTTGCACTTGGTGTTCGGCTTCAAGAAATTCCCGTTCGGCCGAATGCATTCGCTCCTGTTGGGTTCTGAAAACAAAACGCAACCTTTAGGATTTAGAATGCAGAGTAGTGACTTTAGAGCACTGAGTAAGTCGAATTCCCCGAAAGAAAGGTATTCAATATTCAGGTGGAAATATTATTGAAAGGTATTCACTATTCAATACCGAATACCATGCTAATTTAATGATAATAGTGCCCTGGACTTGAAGTAAGCAAAGAAACAACTCTTTACATATTTTCACCCCAAGTTTGTTGCGAACCGAAGCAAAAATAAAAGCGTTTCATTCAGATTAATTTTCCCAACATTGGCAATTTTAATGTGATTTAATGGTTAACTCTCTAAATATCGCCAAAAAAACCCCCCGCCAAATTTGTCGGCAAGTTGGCGACAAAAACTTGGCGACCAAAAACCTGGCGATAGTGTTGGCCAAGTGTTTGCCAAATTATAACACCACTTGAGTTTCCATTGAAGTTAACAATAATTTCCCGCCAAAAAGGTGTAAAAGACCCTCCTTGGAACATTCGAATGCAACCAAAAAAGGAGGTACACAACTAGATCCCACAAGGAATCTACACACCAAATTTCAACTTTCTAGAACATACCGTTCTTGAGTTATGCGGCATACATACGCACACACAAACGTACATACAGACGTCATGAGAAAACTCGTTGTAATTAACTCGGGAATCGTCAAAATGGATATTTCGCGTGTCTATACGTTCTTAAGCACTTATCCACGTGTGGTCGAGTAGAAAAAAAATCTCAGCATTCATTGTGGGGTGAGCAAAATGGAAACTAAGGTCAATTTTTGAGTGAAAACTTTTTTGAGAATACAATACTTCCTTTTTTGTAAAAGGAAGTAAAAAGTTTACTGGTTGGGAACATTCTTTAGTTACTAGTGGCTGGTAGTAATATATTCATTAATAGCTTTTTTTTTTAAAAAATCAAGTATGAGCACTGAACACATATCAAATAAGAAAACAAATATAAACGTTTCCATTTATCATCAGAAATAGATGTCACTAATAAAGAATTAAAAAGATTTTCGCATCGTACTATTTGTACTAAATACTTTTATGATACAGTTGGCTCTCTGTTTAACGACTTTCAAGGGACCACAAAAAATCATCCTTAAGTAGAAAACGCCCTTAAATAGAATGCTTTTAACACTACAGTGGACCATCTGGGACCGCGAAACGCCGTCGTTAAATAGAGAAAGTCGTTAAATAGAGCGTCGTTCAACAGAGAGCCAACTGTAGTAACATTTAAAACAAATTTCTGACAGCGTTTCATTTGTCCTTTACTTATACCGACAAGAGTTTAGCAAGGGCTGGTTGTTTTCTCGGCAGTAACACTGCGCTCGAAGTGAAACGACTTTTACAGAATTCAAGTACTACTTGTATATTACGGCTTAATTGATCACAAAATATTTGATTTGGCGACATTCGGTGATGAAACCTTGGTGTCCGCAGAAAAAAGTTTTGAGAACCTTCCAACCCAAAGATGTGTTGTTGGAGTTTCCGGGTAGTTTCGAGCTCTGGTATGAAACCGAGGTGCAAGAGTTCAGGAGACCAGACGATAGAGATGGTAGACCAGACGATAGACGACCAGAGATAAGAATAAAGCCAATTCTTCTATTGCTTATTATTCTTTCTGCGTCTGGTCTCCTGAACTCTTGCACCTCAGTTTCATACCAGAGCTCAAAACTGCCCGGAAACTGCAATAACACAGCTTTCTGTTGGAAGGCTCTCAAAACTTTTTTCTGCGGACACCAAGGTTTCGTCACCAAATGTCGCCAAATCAAATATTATCAATTACGCCATAATATACAAAAAGTACTTGAATTCTGTAAAAGTCGTTTCACTTCGAGCGCAGTGTTACTGCCGAGAAAACAACCAGCCCTTGCTAAACTATTGTTGGTATAAGTAAAGGACAAATGAAGTGCTGTTAGAAATTTGTTTTAAACGTTACTATCATAAAAGTATTTAGTACAAATAGTACGATACGAAAATCTTTTTAATTCTTTATTGCGTCTGGTCTTATTCATTGCGTCTGGAAGGAATAATTTAGAGTCTTATTGGACTTAATAGAGTTTAAGTCTTTATTGAGTCTGGAAAGAATAATATTGCAAGGGAGGGGCTATCACTCCTCCCTTGAGGGAACCTGCGCCGGTAAATTTTCTGAATTAAAGTCCTAAAATACAAGTGTCGGCCCTTGATGACGATGTTAGGAAAAGGAATAGGCTTCGAATCCCCCCTCCAGAAACATTTCGGAATTTAAATTTCAAAAAGGCAATTTTAGACTATCTTTGGCGATGTTAGGAGAAGCAGTTTGGATGCCTACCCTCTGCCATTTTGCAAAATGTAAGTCACTAAAACACGATTTTAGACACCTCGTGTAATTTCAGGGGAAATAACGGGTTCAGTGACTATCCTCTGATAATTTTTCGAAACCGAAGTTTCAAAAAAGCGCAATGTTTGACGACCTTTGATTATGTTGGGGAGGGGGAGGGGTTGAAACATCCTAGACTAAATCTTTATATTTAAGTTGTTTTAGATGAAAATCATGTGGAAACTCTCCCCCCCCCCACTAGCATTCATAAATCACATACGCAGTAAGAGGTGAGTTCAAAAATCAACCGCCCCCTCCTTGGAAACTTTCTGCATCCGTCCTTGACCAGACGGCATTGATGTGTGATTAGTCGGTGAGTCGTTGCTACTAGAGTAGTGCTGTGAGCTGGTGTTTTTTTTTTTGTAAGCAACTTAGTTTAAACATGTGTCATTAAAGCCATTGAGAAGAGATAAAATGGAGGGAATGAAGACTTTCTTTCATGAAACCCAGACCCCAAGTCACGTGATACATTTTAAAGCAAAGCATTGGAAGGAATTAGGTTTCTTTCGCTTGTTTCACGCAAAACGTGCCACCCATTCGTCGTTGTTGAGTCACGTGACTTGGGGTCTTTGGGTCAGCTTTTGCTAAGCCAATGATTGGACTTGCTCCCTCCATTTTAATTCCTGCTCTAAGATGAAAACCCCAGAACAGCCCCGATGAATTGACGTCCAATAAATCGAATCATCCACTTATCCGAGCATTTTGCTACTGAACACCGAATATGGAGAACATTATGTACTCTGGCAGGGGTTCCCAAACCTCTTCGATTAACGGCACCCCTCAAAGAATTTGAATCCTCTCAGAGCACCCTATTCTATCTCTATTGTATACATAAACATTGACACCATGGACACTTCACGACACCGTTCGCCTTTTCTTAAGGCACCCAGAGTGTCGCGGCACCCAGTTTGGGAACCCCTGTGTTAGGGAATAAGGACTCGAAAAAAGGATGGAAGTTAAGATCAGGACAACAGCTGACTTTCTTTAGCTGAATAAAGAGGACCAGCTCGATTTTGTTTTAAATCGAGCAATTCCCTGCTATATGAGTAAAACAAACATTTTCCATATCAAAGTAATTGGGGTTGTCCATAAATGACGTCACATTCCCCCCCCCCCCACAAATTTGAACCCCTCATCCAAGTCTCATAAAATGTAGCACTTTACCTCACTCCCCTCCCCTCTTTGTTCCACGTCACGCTGTTCTTCATAAGTATATTGTTACAAAATATGCGTGATGTCGCACCCATTATTACCACCTCACTCCCCTTGTCACAAAATGTCACATTTTCACGAACCCCCTTCCCCCCATAAAGCGTGAGTTCATTGGTAGATATCCCCTCCTAGTTTAGCTGCTTTAATGTAGTCTGAGGCGTTCTTTTAGCTACCTGTCTTTTATCCGAACTTTTGCGAACTGAACTGAGTCCAATCCCTACAGGTTCGGGTAATCGATTTTAACTGTTTAGTCGTAGAACTTCGATTATCCGAGCTAATTGGGACCGCAAAAGCCTCGGATTTCGGAATTCTCGGTTAATAGAAACTTTATCTAAAAACTTATCAGGATCGTAAATTGTATAAATTAAAAATACGATAGAATATTTATAAAAGATGGACAGATAAAAAGTAATGTTTTTCAGTTAAAGAAACTGAAAAGGAAAATAACTTGTAGTACGTTTTAAAAAGTCAATTGAATTTTTTTAGCAATTCCAAGTTAAATATTGAAAGTTGCATTAAAACACACATTTCCAGAAAATACTTTTATTTTCAAATTGAAAATTCCTCATTTTCTTAAATTTACATTATTTTTTGAAAAATAAATAGACTTCATTATCGGCTCGGTTAACAGAAACCTCGGTTAATCGAAGCTCGGATAATCGAGGTTCTACTGTAGTTTCTTATTACTATAGCGTCTTACGTCAGTGTTCTAAGACACCCGAACCGCAGATTGGAACCCTCTTATTGGTCGCAGAAGGCTTCGACCGGCGGTTTGTCTGTCTGACAGAGGATCAAATCGTCTGAATACGGGGTTTAATTTACTCAAGTTTGTTTATCAATGCTCAAGGATGGTTTTAGTTGCAAGTGATTCTGACCGAATGGGATACAAAAATTCACTTGATAAATAACAACATAGGGAAGAAATCGGAATTAAATTTTTGGGAGGGCCGAAATTAATTAATCGCCAAATGGAGCTCCAAATTTTGCCGAATGATGATAATTTCACTGAATGAACTTCGAATGTCTGCGAATGATGATAGTTGTACTGAATGGAACTGCGAATTTCGGCGAATGATGATAATTTTGCCAAATCGTCAGACAAAATTTGCAGAATAAGAAATTTTTTGGAAGGTCACCTCCCTTTGGGGTGCCCTTGGAAGAAAGGCCAACATGCACAGGGCAGAAATGCCAAATATCAATACTTCCAAATGCCGAAAATCAATATCTCCAGTGTCCGAGGAAATCTCCCTTGAAAGTTCAAAGCCGCATCCTTCTTTCGATGTACAGTAAAATTTGTGGGCGATTTTTCGCCTTGATTCTTCTCCTTTCTTACCTACTCAAATTAAGCAACAAATTACAATGCTGGTAAAACAAATTGCATCACCCTCGCATTTTCACAACAATGGGTTTATGTGAAAAGTTTTGGTTGAACGATTAACGATGAATGTTGTGAAATTCTGAAAAAACTTATGAAATAAACATTAAACAGCAGGAATCTGATCATTGTTTACGTGGATCGGGGCTGTTTCCGGGCCAAGGCAAACTGCTGACCCCATGCTCATTTTTCCATTTCTGAACCTGCGTGTGAGTTTAGAGAAATAAAATTACCTAACCAAATGTCAATTTAAGTCTAATGGCAGGATAAAGGTTTTTAAATTGTTACTTACCAGTTTTGCCCCATGGCACGGAGCAGAATCATCCTGGAGAATGACGTTTGGAACAGCGGTAAAGCGATCCCGCATAGTATAGGAAGCCAGTTCTCCTCCAAAATGCGAATATACACCTGAGCGTTGACTGTTCCTTGCACAGAGTGAAGTCCACCCACTCCTTGATCAGAAATACATCCCCAAATCATCTGGGATGCGGGATGCTTGACTGAGCGTTGAATGCAGTCGGGTAATATTCCTCTCCTTTGCGGCGCGGGTGATGCAACTTTTTTTTACCACCACTGTACTTTCAAACCCTCAGTGTTACCTTACTGAACTCAACTCGACAAAAAGAACTGACATTTCTTCTTTCTCCGGTACATTCTTCAAATTTTTACGTAGTTCTGTGATAGACAAAGGAGCGCTAGAAAATGCATTGCGACGGGCTCTCAAACCTGTAAATTCGCCACTGCAACTGTTGCGTCAACGCAACAGTATTTTTTTAAAACACCACAAAATTACTCATAATGCGAACAAAATCTCCAAAGAAAGACGTCTTACTTTCAAGACACGGATACAGCTCCCGCCAGTCGCATCTTCCTCTAGCTGGAACGAAGTGCTGGTCTCTAGGGCACGTCTTTTCGACTGGAATCCAATTTTTGCACAAGTAGTAGGACCTGCAGAGACTCCCCGGTTTCGGGAAGGCGCCGTTGCTTTTGAGGCACTTGTTGGTGTCCCGATTGAAGACGTAAAAGGCTGATGATGTACCGAAGATACCTAAGGAACATTAAAAATATGCTGTTGTACGAAGAGTTTTTTTGAGCAATCACGATTGCTTATTGCTTTCATTTGACTGTTTTGAGGTCCTATCATTTTATTTTCCTGCCAGCATCCTCTGCAGCATCACCGTCGACCGGCTCCTTACGATGCTGCTCCTGCAGCGAAAACCGTCTCCAGGTTGCGTAAATGTCCCGACACACACGCGCATACATACACAACTACACACACACACATACACACACACAAAAACATACACACACACATACAAAAGGGGCAAAAGACCACCTTAAAAACTCTCGAATTCAACCAAAAAGAGAGGTGCACAACTAGATCCCACTAGGAGTCTACGTACCAAATTTCAACTTTCTAGGACATACCGTTCTTGAGTTATGCGACATACATACGCACATACACACATACGCACATACATACATACGTACATACAGACGTCACGAAAAAACTCGTTCTAACTAACTCGGGAATCGTCAAAACTGATATTTCGCGTGTCTGTACGTTCTTATGCACTTATCCACGTGTGGTCGAGTTGAAAAAAAAACCTGAACATTCATTCGGGGGTGAGCAAAATGGAAATTAAAGTCGATTTTTGAGTGAACATTTTTTCGCGAATACAATGCTTCCTTTTTCGTAAAAGGAAGTAAAAAAAGTGAAGTTTAGCAGGGTCATGAAAATAGATTTTAGACAAAGGGTTAATTTGAAAGAATCACGAAATTTGGTTCCACACAAGGATTTATTTTTGAAGAGTCAAAAAATTCGTTTTTATAAAAGAAGTTGTTTTGTAGCGTCTTGAAGTTAGATTTTAGACAAAAAATTTGAAAGAATCACGAAGTTAGATTCTATATAAGAAGTTGCTTTTGAAAGAATCATGAAATTAAATTCCGTACAGGGAGTTAGTTTTGAGGAATCATGAAAGTAGATGACCGTATGCTGAACACACAAATGGACTACAGGTTTAGTTTATGGTTCCGGACTCAAAATGCTTAACACGCATAGTCTCTAGTGAGGATAAGAAAGAGGGGCATGATCCAGTTATATTTAAGGGATCACAGTACCTCAAAACTGATCAAACGATCAAAAAATATTTTATTGTTTATTTCAAAACTACAAATTACTCCAAACACAGGGGAAAAGTTTCATCGCTTTTGTTCAAATATTTAAAAAGTTATGAGTAGTTTTCGATCATGCTCGCTATGTGTTCTTATGCAAAAGAAAAACTTTAAACTGCTTTTTCTCGGTGATCTTTTGTGTTTTCATGTCATTAAAATCCCTAAGGATTTTTTTTCTATTAAAGATACAGCTTTAAAGTAATTCTTTTTGCAGTCAGGATAATATATTTAACAAAACTGTGCATTGAATAAGCATTTTATAAATGACTCAAATGTTTAGAGCATGTTATACCTTTAAAAACAGAATTTTAAAAAAAATTACGATTTTTTACATAATTAATCACAAAAAATGTTCCAATAAATATATAAACAAATGAATGCACAAATTTTTAGAGATGAATATTGTGATTGCTTAGCAAAAATCTTTTTTTTTTTTATAAATAAGTGCAAAAACAAAAAAGCCTTAGGGATTTTAAAAAATGGAAATTTTCCTAAATTTTTTGAATTTTTGAAAAATGTGGGCAATATTTTAAGATTTTGAAAATAAATTATTGGTTGCGAAATGAGTGTGTATGTTATGGTTTCAAAAAAAAAAAAAAAAACACAATATTCATAAATTTTAAAAAAATGTTCAGAAGGTTGGTCAAAAAAAAATTTAATTTCAAAAATTAAAAAAAAATGGTCAATAGGTTTAGGGTCGACCCCTTAAGTTTATTAAAATGGAGGACGTTGATGGGATAAATTTCTGCACAAGGCCATTACTTTAAGCTTTTAAAATCGAAAGCTAGTCTTGAATTGAGGAAAAATGACTACCTTAACCGTGTTGTAGTCATTTGGGATAGTTTATCGAAAGCAACTGTTACCTGCCATGGAGTGAATAGTTTTAAAAATGCTCTTCATCTTCAATGTGGATTGAATAAATCAACTAAGACCAACCTAACTGGACCCAGATCCTGTTGCTTAGCATCACTATTGCATTTATTTGTATTTATTAATCACTTAAACACCTATTTTTACTTTCGTCTATATCTAATATATTGAAGAAAGTATTGGATTAGTGCAAATTTGTGAATTCTGATGGATTCGAATGTTTTGAGGTGTGTTGAGTCCATTTCAACCATTTTCGGAAAATGTGTGTGTGTGTGTGTGTGTGTGTGTGTGTCACGTATGTGTGTGACCAGTTTTTTGTGGCCGCTCTACAGCAAAAACTACCTCATGAAATCGAACGAAACTTGGTACACATATGTGTCTATAGGCTTTCAAAATAACTTTCATTCTTTGCTTTGCTTTTGAGATAAATCGGGAATTGAGAAGGTCGTTAAGTTTTGGTGTGTGTAATTTTGTTTTTGTTGGGAATATTGCTGCCTCGTCAAGCATGGGGAGGGATCATAATTAAGCAAAAGATATAGAAGAAAGTTTCGTGATGGCCACAACATACTAGTTGTTACAATGTTGTTATGCTTGAAACTAAACAAACATTTTAGTACATTTTAGTACGGTAACAGACAATTTTTGCACTTACCTAACAGCACAACAAATTTTATGAAGAGCTTCAGTGTGGTGTCCATTTTTTTTTTTTTTTCAAATCTTCATAATTCAGTAAGTTGCTTAAAACATCAAGTTCTTAATACTGTTAAATACTATGCTGTAAGTTTTAAAGAGTCCTAAACGTATCAGCCAATGGATTTAACAAATGTTTGCTTACAGATACAGCAATTCTAAACCGTTTGAAGCATTCTTTCCAATAACAGACGAAGTTGATTCATCCGCGCCTATCTATTGCCAATTATTGCGCATGTCTTTTTATCATTTCAAGAAGAAAAGATCAAACGACTTCTTTTCTGTCTCTCTTTGATATTAAAAACCGATGAGATAAAATCCAAAGAATTTGTAGTCATCATCCGAATCGAATTATCTATGTTTTGAACTGATTAAGGGAACGGGATGCAAACAAAGACAACTGCTTTTTCAGAATTTTAAAAAATAATTTATAGTTTGCGGAGTCATTTCTACCTGTGCAGAAAATACTACACAACTTATGTATTATTTTGAGGTGAGAGAGAAGGTATTGGATCAATCTGTGGGACCTCGATAAATAAAGAACTTTCTAAATACAGTAGCCCCTCGTTATATCGCGCCTCGTTATATCGCTCATTTGGATATATCGCTCTTTTCTTCTTTCTCCCGAAACATTGAAGCATAAAGAAACATTGAAAAAAAGAACAATCTGGGCGGGCAAAAGATTTTTCTGTAACCAATGTGATTACTTTTACTTTTTCCATCCTCTCTACAGCAAGTCAAACGGATTAGAAAGTCTATTGGGAATAAGAGGGTATTAGAATGCGGCCTTCTTGTCTCGCGGCAGCTCAGAAAGATCGTCTTCATTCGCCATTTGATGTTTTTAACTTTCTGACGGTGAAAATTTACTTAAGTTTCAATCTTGTTCAAATTTCAATAGGTGAATACTACATTCGTGAACTACATCGAAACCATTAGAAAATCATGTCAAAAAGAATGAATGCTAATTTACTTGTGTATTGAACTTTTAACTATTTTTAATGACCACCTTTATAACGCGCTTTCGGATATATCGCTCTTTTTCTTTGTCCTCCGAAAAACGCGATGTAACGAAGGGTTACTATATCACTTTCTTTAAAAAAGCACACTTTAAATAAATAAAAGAGAAGAAAAGAAAAGAAAATCTCGTTTTATAATTCATTTTATTTTTGTGTGACACTGCGTTCCATCATTTTTACTCAATTGGTAAGCATGCAATTTAATTTATAAGTTCAAAATAACAAAGATTCGTGAATTGTGGCAAACCGACCTTAAGATTAATTGAGGCAGTGAGAAGCAAAGGGATGTAAGTGGCAAAATTAAAAATTTGGAGATAACTATTACACGTGGTAAGTGAACCCCTTCTCTGTCTTGGGGCAAGAGATGGCACTAGTAGCCCTGGTGGTGCTGCTGTACAGCATGATTTAGAAAAAAAATCAATGAAAGACTACCCAGGACGTTATCTTCATACGCGTTTCACTCAAAACTTGAAAATGTCCACCTACATCCCTTTGCTTCTCACCGCCTCAATTACTCTTCATTATCTGTCGCCTCAAAACACTTGAATATTTTGAATAGCAATTTTAGTAAAGGGATTAGTACATTCAATAAAGCTTCTATAAGGTGAAACATACGAGTTGTTTATTTTTAAAGTGGGAAAAGTCCCTTTTAGATAAAAACAGACACTGGTAATTATAGATTAAACTTATGTCAGCATGATCTTTGTTATCTGCAACACTTCAGAGCTGAAACAATTTTAGAACCCTAATATTTGAGTAATGGAAGTTCTCTTCATTAATAGAACTAATTTTTTTAAGTGTTTTGTCTTTAACATCTCGCAATAACAAGAAATGGACTTGTGTGGCTTTGATAAACTGCCCAGTGACCTTGACTACGTTTACTTCATTTTGGGGGTTTAGTGAAAAGAAGAAGTGTTATTCGCGCGCGTTCCAGTTATGTTGGAATGTCTTCGCTAAACTTTTACGAAGGTAGCTCAACTCAACTCAGCACCAATCACCCGTCCGTACTGGCCCAAAAAGAGGTAAATAATGTCAAAGTCTTGGAACAACTTATCTCAGCCACACTAAATTACTAACAAATGCTTTTTTTTGTGTGCATCTAATTCTCACGCAATGTGTTTGACACTAACGAAATTGACAAATGGCTCTTCCTGAAGTTCTTCAGAGTTATCTGATTTTTGACTTGAAATCATTTTTATAAAAGGGACAGTTTCTGGTGATTCTTTTGAGAAATCTTCAGATGAACTCCCATGGGTTGTTCGCGTTGATAAATCTTTAGACGAATTGCTATCACCAGTCACCTCTGTTCTATTTGAGATATCTTGAGATGGAATTTCGTGGTTTGTTCCGGCTACATCAGTTGAGAAATCTCGAGATGAATTACCTGGCGCCACTTCTGTTGTTGCAGAAGATAAGTCTTCGGACGAATTCTTATGGGCTGTTTCTGTGGAGAAACCTACTGAGGAATTTGAACCACCTCTCATTACCTCCATTCCTCCAGAGAAATCTTCGAGGGTTGCCCTGGCCATACTTGTTGATGATTTCTCCTGTGCTGCTTCTGCTGTTCTCGGGGCGAATTCTTGCGACGAACTGCCCTCGGCTGTTTCTATAAGATGTTCTTGAGAAGAACTGTTGATGTCCGGGTCAGTTATTTCAGAAAGAAGTTCTTCAGATGAATCATCTGTTGCAATGTCGGATGTTGAATTGAAATGTTCTGCAGAAGAACTCTCATCAGAAATTTCAAAAGAACTATCAGGAAACTCAGTTGAGATGTTCGTGGGGAACTCGGGTGTTTTCGTATCCACATTTTGAGTAGTTTCCATCAAGAAATTTCGAGTCTTTCCTTTATGAACTCTTTGAGCAACAGTGGAACGAGGAACATCCGAACCAGTAGTATTTGTTTCCCCTATGAACAAAAATGCTATCATAAGTACTAGTTACATAAAGCAAGCAAGTTAAAGTATTTTGATAGGTATTAGGCCAATTTATGAAAGAAAAATTAAAATTTTTAATTTTATAATCGATTTGATCAATAAAACAGTCAAAAGTGTATCAGTCTATCTGTGATTTACTTCGAGTGACGATTATTCAAGCGATTTTTCTAGAAACATGAGCACAAAAACTACTTGGAACACGATAAAGTGCATTTTCAAGCGATTTTCCTAAAATTCGGTTTTGAGATATTTTTATACTTGAATTTTTAGAATTTTTTTTTTATAAATGCGGAATTGTAGAATATTTCATTTACCTTTTCACATCATTCTAAACTCCGAAAAAGTTACATAAGATAATATTGTTCGATGCTTCGATGACTTTTAGTGACTGTTGATTAGTACAACATAAGAGAGTACAAAATAATATGCAGAAAAAAAAGAAAAAAATGCTGCATTCAGCATCGCAACATGATTTGTCATTGCAAAATACGCTCAAGTATTAAGTACTTTTCAAAACGTGAATTGTTCAACAAATTAAAAATTGTGAAACAGAATTTTTTCTAAAGGCAAAATAAAGAAATGAATTTCCGCTAAATGAACCGAGACAAATATAGTTGACTAGTAATATCTGATATGCAAGGTATACATAATTCTGATTAAAGGTACTATATGTTTCTGCTGGGTTACCATATCAAAAATATGGCCGCGTTAACTCACGCCGCCATCATTTTAGAACGTTTTTTCAGTTTTAACGTCCGTATCTAAACAATTATTTACTCGCAAGCAAAACCTTTCATCGATAAACTAAGGAACATAAAACTATCTCGAAATAAATGACTTATTACTTCCTTTTACAAAAAAGGAAGTATTGTATTCGCGAAAAAATTTTCACTCAAAAATTGGCCTTAATTTCTATTTTGCTCACCCCCGAATGAATGTTGGTTTTTTTTTTCCGACTCGACCACACGTGGATATGTCTAAGAACGTACAGACACTCGAAATATCCATTTTGATGATCCCCGAGTTAATTACAACGAGTTTTCTCCTGACGTCTGTATGTACGTATGTATGTGCGTATGTGTGTATGTACGTATGTATCTCGCATAACTCAAAAACGGTATGTCCTAGAAAGTTTAAACTTGGTACGTGGACTCCTAGTGGTGTCTAGTTGTGCACCTTCCATTTTAGTTGCATTCGCATGTTCCTAAGGGGGTCTTTTGCCCCCTTTTTGGAGGAAAGTGTTAATTTCGATGTAAACTCAAATGATGTTATAATTTGGCAGACACTTGGCGATATATCGCCAGTCTTTTGGTCGCCAAGTTTTGTCGCCAACTTAGCGACAAATTTGGCGATTTTTAATTTTTTTTTTTAAATCTGGTTTTAATCTGGCCACTGCTGTTGATATTTAGAGAGTCAACTATTGAATCACATTAAAATTGCCAATAATGGGAAAATGACATGAAATTGGAGTAAAAGGAAGTCATGTGATGCACACATCAGCTCGTTTTTGTTTTGGATGTAGGAGGTGAGGAGATATTGAATCTCCACACAATTGAATCCACAAAATAAAACAAAGAGGGAAATAATTTTTCAAAAATTTACGAACTCTGGAATCAAATATTTCCCCTCTCCTACAGCTACAATAAAAGCAAAAACAACCCTTTAAAGATAATTTTGTGCTCCTTAATTAATTAATTAATGAGTTTACTAGCAAGTTAATAGAGTTTGCAATTCGAAACGAAAACTGAAAAAGTAACCCAAAACCTAATGTTTCAGCACAAGTTCACCTTACTTCCAGGTTTTGAGAAGCAACGAAGCAGAAGTAAGGTGAACACACCGGTAGTGGTCAGTGCTTCAGAGTGTTTCAGTAGTGGCCACTTCAAGATTTACATTTGAAAAATAGGAATTCAGGTTTTCCAATGGATTCAAACGTGCAGGAAGTAGTATTGTACAGTGGATGTAAAAAAAAAAATTGCATCACCCGCGCCGCAAAGGAGAGGAATATCATCCCGACTGCATTCAACACACAGTCAAGCATCCCGTATCCCAGATGATTTGGGGATGGATTTCTGATCAAGGAGTTGGTGGTCTTCACTTTGCGCAAGGAACAGTAAACGCTCAGTTGCATATCGGCATTTTGGAGGAGAAACTGCTTCCTACTATCCGGGATCCCTTTACTTCAGTTCCGAACGTCCTTTTCCAGGATGATTCTGCTCCGTGCCATAGGGCAAAACTGGTAAGTAACAACTCAAAATCTTTAATTCTGCCATTAGACTGAAACTGACATGGGATTAAGTAATTTTTTTCCGTCTAAACTCACATGCAGGTTCAGAAATGGAAAAATGAGCATGGGGTCAGCCGTTTGAATTGGCCCGGAAACAGCCCCGATCTACGTAAACAATGATCGGATTCCTGCTGTTAAATGTTGATATCATAAGTTTTGCAGTATTTCACCATAGACTAATAATAAGAATAGACCGAGCTATGGCAACCCTTTTGCTGCTCATAAACCAAACCATGTGACTGGTGGATATCCTAGCAACAGCGGGCGTTGATCATAGCAGACGATCAACGCTCGCGAGAAATAAAATAAGTAGAATTGATGGAACACGGAAGAATGATCTTTTATGGAGTCCGATTTGTAAATTTGTCATTCTAAGTTGTAAATATTTTATTAATGTAGTGAGTTTTTCGTTTAGGTAGTACTGTGCATTTTCTTTAGTCGATTTCAATAACTCTCTAAGCAATTAAAGATGCAAGCGCCCAAAAAAGAATCGATAAATGGTAAGATTTTTACTTACAATGTCAATTTAAGATACCGATTTGTACATTTTTGCGTTAACGCAAAACGTTTACGCCATTACGTTCACGCCAACGCTGACATAGCAGTTCCGAATGAAATAAAAGTTACTGAAAACTGTGATCAAAAACTAATTACTAATGTCAAAATAATGCATAACTAAAAGAAAAACAGTTTAATCTCTGCACCTGGAAAAAAATTATCATGAAAGCACATTACGTCTCAAAATACTTGTCGAGTGCCAAACTATAGATAATGTTGCCATCTAGCAACCATGCTGCCAAAGTGTTCGCCAAGCCTTACACCAGTCACATGATGTATCCATGAACCAATTTTTTCATCAGCAAGTCTGGGAAAGCTTGTTCTACTCTTATTATTAGTCTATGTATTTCACATACATTCATAGTTAATCGGTCGACCAAAACTTCTCACATAATCCCATTGTTGGGAAAATGCGAGGGTGATGCAATTTTTTTTACCAGCACTGTAGTACCTCTTGCACGTTTGATGCACTTTTGAATCCATTGGAAGACCTGGAAACCTATTTTTTCAAACATAAATCTTGAAGTGGCCGCTATACTGAAGCACTGGCCACTACCGGTGGTGTGTTTACCTTATATTCATTTTATTAAACCTGAATAAAAACTGCTTTGTTTAAAAAACAGATGGGAGTGGAAATTTTTTGTTGGTGGGATCTTGTTCTCAAACTAAACATTTTTCTGATATTTTCATCGACTTAATTAAATTGATAGCGCGGATTAAAAGGAAAGGATTCACGGCTAAAATAAAGGGGAATTATACAAACGTGGAACGCGTGACGAATTGGCGAAAAACATTTTCATTGCTGAAATAACTGTTACCGTGTTTGCTGTGCTCATACTTAAGTTTTACATTTTAATGGAACTATTTATGTTAGCTAATACAATTTGTGCTGTATAATTTGACAGAATGTTTCACAATTTAATGGCTTTATTTAATTATTTGGCTAAATTTTGTTCACTTTAATACAACTTTTATTCTTAATAGCTTATTTTGTTTAAAAATAAACATTAAATTTACGCAACGATGGTTTTGGCAGCGGTTGCCATGCAGATAAACGCTTTGTTTTGACCTTTGACCAGTCTGGCAAAAAATTTTGAAAACGTGCCAACTGTTCCACGTTACGATAATTCCTCCTGAAAAACATATTTTGGGTTAAATAACAACAATTATTGGAAGTGAAGTTTTCTTTTACCATACGGATTGTAACGGTGTCCACATACAACTTCGTCTTTGGGAAGACACTTGGAGCTTTTGGAATCAAATAAATATCCCAACTTGCACGACCGGAGCTTTGATATCCTTTGCCTACACTTGTGGTACTTTGAGCAATCTTTAGAGTACATGAATAATCCTCTAGATCGGGGGCACTTGTAATACTTTTCGACCTCTGTAAAGAAAAATGTGTCAAAGTTATAACTTTCTGAAACTGTTCGTTGTTTTCAAGCTTATGCATTTTTGTTTTTTACTTATAGGGTGTCCGGAAAAAGACTGACTGTTTTCAAAAATTTATAACAGGAGAACGGTTAATGATAAAGAACAAATTCTTGCAGAAAATTCATGTGGTGGGCACTAAATTTTCCCCCTCAGATTTGCAAATTTTAGTTCAAAAATGTTTCAATAGATGGCGCTGCACATAGTAAGCCTGTAAGTCAAAAAAGAAGAATTGAAATTCACCGATTTTTCCTCCTATTGCGACATGGGTTTACAGCCGACGATTGTTTGAAAATATTACTTTATTTTTTTTGTTCATTATTTTCGAAAAATTATGATGTAATTTCTCTTTTTTTTTAATTTCCGGGCTTACTATCTGCAGCGCCATCTACTGGAAAAACTTGCAACTAAAATTTGGAACTCAGGGATAAAAAATTTACGGCCCGCCACACGAATTTTCTGCAAGAATTTTTTTTTTTTTTTTTTTTGAAAACAGTCTTTCTCAGGACACCCTGTACATGTAAGAAGAAGAGGTAGTAATGTGTTCGCAAAAGAAATTTTTACTCTAATTTCGACTTAAGTTTCCAATTCGCTCGCCTCCGAATACATTTTGAGTAGTTTTCCGAATGTCTAGGCGTATTCCAAACCACATTGAGTCCCCCCTCCCCTATTTCTTTCCTCGATCATGCCATTTTGATTCATTAAATTGCCTTGCTGCAAATTCGTTACGGGGAGATGTTTTTGCTACTTATCCAAAGCGTTAAGAATCCGAACGTACACCAATAAAGTTTTAATAAATTCTTTGCTTAAACAATGGCTAAGGATCAGATACATTTCGTGAAATAAGCGATTCGCAAACTCCAGAGCTCGAATACGCTACCTTGCGGCGATAAACAATACTAAAGAAGAAGGTAAAACATTCTATTCCACGTGTTTTCTTTGGGGTAGATTACAGGCTTCAGACAGTTTGTGGTGTAATGTAATTTCAGAAGAATAGAAAAGAAAGCTTCCCACAAACACGATGAAAAATTACAGCCATTCATTATGCGTCAAAGCAAGTTATAAGTTACGGTATTTGTTTGTCTTACCTTTTTCATCCGCCATTAGACCGTGGCTGCAGCGCCCCCTATAGTTTATTGGAGTTGCGAATTACATACGAGGGACGTTTTTAAAGTAAGGTCCGTTTTGAAATAAAAAAAGAACGAAAACAGATAAAGCAAAGACATTTATTGCAAAAAAATCTACCACTCTTGCGCTACATTTCGACACTGCTCCCGTGATTTTCTAAGTATTTGTCATAGCGTTGTACAGGTTTTTGTATACCTACTCGTAGAAAATGGCCGCCCGTGTAGTCAACCATGGGGGTAACATGTTCTCTGAGCTCATAATTGCTGTTGTGCCACAGACCACCTAGGAAAGACTTTAGATGCCGAAACAAATGAAAGATGCTGCGAGCGAGGTGAGGGCAGACCAGAGGATGTTCAAAAACGTCCCAGCCAAAGCCCTGTAAGAGTTCTCATGGTCGTCTACACAGGCGGTAAATTTGTACGAATAGGTATACAAAAAGCTGTACCACGCTATGACAAATGCTTGGAAAATCAATGGAGCAATGTCAAAATATAGAGTAAGGGTGGTATATTTTTGTGCAATAAATGTCTTTGCTCTATCTATACTCGTTCTTTTTTTATTTCTAAACGGACCTTACTTTAAAAACAAGCCTCGTACAATGATAAAATAAATGAAACTAAGTCCACATTAATAGAGGCGGAGTATTATATTTTTCAGCGCAACTAGCTTATCAAACTCAACTTTGGCAGGCAAAAAAAAAGAATTTCAAAGCGCTCTCAGCCCGAAAATCAGTGATTTTTTTAAAAAAGACTTTAAGTCAATTTTTTCTTGCAGAAATTAATTCTATTTTCTTTGTGTGAAGTCGGTGTGTTTTTCAGCGAAAAATATACCAGTGAATTTTTTTCACCTTTTTGTGAAGGTACACATTCGCTGCCAAAAATAAAAAATAATGTTTTAATGCAAGTTTATCATAAACTATATTGTTCTTTCTTTATAAACTGTAATTTTCAGAAAAAATGTCCAATTTCTTCATTTTGAATAAAGTAAGTCATCTTAACTACAGTCGAACCTCCATACATCGAACTTCCGCATATCGAAATTTTCTATGTATCAAAATCCTAGCAAATTTCTATGTTCATTACATAGAAAAATTGTTTCTATATATCGAAAAAATCTCTATATATCGAAAAAAAATTTGCGACATTTGTATTTTTTTTTTTTTTTTTTTACTTTAGACTGTTTGTCTCAGAAAAAATGAAGGTTAGGGGAGAAAATTATGTTCACTAAAGGTTGCTACAAAACTCATAAGAAATATGGAGTTGAAGGGTGTGTAGTTAAGTCGTTATTCCGTTCTGAAGTTCTTAAATTCCCTCAAGTTTATTTCAAATCTTAGCTGTAACCAGTAACACTGTAAAATCATTTTCAAATTATCCCTCTTGTTTGTTGATTATCATTCCTAGTCTTCTTAGCTTCAATAAAAATCATTCAAGTTAAGTAGATTGATTTTTTATTTTTCTCTCGATCACATTGTTAAAACAAAAATTCCCTCATGTTGCGAATCAAGTTGAATTGCCAAAGAATATGAAGATGTATGGTTGGCGTAAAAATATAATTTCTGTTAATTTTTTACTCATTACTTTCATTTAATCCGATACTCGTATAAATTATAAATTGGGTTTCATACACGAAAATTAGTTTTTACTTTAATATTTTAGGACACTTTTATGATAAAATAAGATCGTTTCCATACATAGAAATTTCTATATATCGAAGTTTTTTCCGGCAATTTGCTACTTCGATATATGGAGGTCCGACTGTATTTCACTTTGCCTCACATTTCTATATATCTCTCTCTCTCATACACACTACACACGTACACATACACAAATTAGAAAAGAAAAAGAAGAGGGGAGAGAAAAACTTGCCAGCTTTGTCAGAGCATATAGCCAGAGTCTGTGGTACACATCTGCCTTTAGTTTCATCGAAGAGGGTGAAATTCGGACACGTTCTGTGAAGTGCTTTCTTCGCACGACACTGGAAGTACTTTTTGCAGTTCAAGATGTCGGGATACCTTCCCCAGGACAACGGACAGTGGAAGTGTTTCCTGTGGTAAAGAGGCTTGTAACCTGAAAGCCAAGAACCTTCAATTACTACGTCACAAATCATCAACTGCTAACAGCAAATACGGTCATCATCGATTGCATACCAAATCTGTTGTGGATTATGTATTAGTAACTACGGTTGAGACAAATCCAACCTGGTAGCCAGGGAGGGGGGCATACAGAAAACCTTTTGGGGGGGGGACATGACCCCCCTCCCCCCGAACGAAACTACGGTTTTGAGAACGAAAAATTTCTAAAACTGCTTAATGGTTAATAAAAAAAAAAAAAATAAAAATCTTACCCATAATTTTTCATTGGGGGGGAAAAAATTAATTTGAATTTTGACCTCTTGAATTCAAATTATGTTTTTCGCAATCACGAGTGTGTGTATGTAGGCATGTGTGTTTATGTGTGTGTGTGTGGGGGGGGGGGGGTGTTTGTGTGTAGGAGGGTATGTGTGTGTAGGCATGTGTGTTTGTGTCTGTGTGTAGGTATGAGTGTGTGGGTAATTGTGTGTATGAGTGTTTGTGTGTGGTCTGGAATGTGTATGTGTGTGTAAGCATATGTGTTTGTGTCTGTGTGCAGGCATGAGTGTGATGAGTGTGTGGGTAGTTTTGTGTAGGTGTGTGTCTATGGGTATGTGTCTGTATGTATGTGTAGTACGTGTCTGTATGTATGCGTGTGTGTGTATGTATGTGTTTGAGTGTGTGTTTGTATGTGTGTATGTGTTTGTGTATATGTGTGTAGGTGTATGTATTTGTGTGTGCGCGTGTGTATGTGTAGTTGTGTATGTATGCGCGTGTGTGTAGGATATTGACGCAACTTGGAAACGGCTTTCGCTAGAGGAGCAGCATCGTGAGGAGCCGGTCGACGGTGATGGTGCAGAGGGTGCTGGCGGGAAAATAAAATGATAGCACATGAAAACAGTCAAGTGAGAAGAATAATCAATCGTGATTGCTCAAAAAATAAATAAATAAATATATAAATAAATAAATAAAAAAATAAATAAATCAGGCAGGAATAGAAGGGCGCCCATATAAGGGAAGGGGGCGATGGGGGTTCAAGCCCCCTTTAGAATTTAAAACTTCTTTGCTTTTAGTACTTTTTTCTTTGCAAAAACGTAAAAGCATTTCTTCTTCAGCCGTTAACGAATAAGTTATTAAAAATGTCAAATTTTAATAAGTCCAATCTGCACTGAAATCAGTTTTCATGGGGAAAATATCTGAGCTCCCCTTTACATATGGACACCCTTGTAGGAATAACGTAGTTGATTGGAGATAAACGTTGCAAATTAATTTCATAAGCATTGACATGAAGTATAGTAGTTCAAATATTTACTTTCAAAAAAACTTAATGAATTGAAAATATACTGTAATCGTTTACATTTTATGCATAAAGTGTTTGAACACAATGTGGACGGATACTGTTGTCGACGGTTTAAGGGGGGGGGGGCATGAACCCCTTGTATCCGCTACTGCTGGTAGCATTGTGAATTCTACGCAGATCCTAATCACGGCATTGCGACACTACCAGGTTGGGTTTGCCCAAAATATAGTTTGTATGTTAAAAAAAAAAGTTTGCTTGGCATTATACACCGCTTGACATAAATTAAGGAAGAATCACAAAAATAGCGATAACTCCCTCAAAAATAAGCCAAGTCATATACAATTTGAATATGTTTTCATGTAAGATTTGTCTTAAAATCGGCACATCTTAGTCCATAAGTTGCGCAATGTTACACCTATTAACAACGATAAACTTCACAACATAATTTTTTTTAGCGTTGCTATACTTTTTTTACGGAAATAATATAATATTAATCCAGGGCAGAATACCATCAATAATACCGATTAATGGACATTAAGTGTAATAATGTGTATGTATGAACTCCACACACCATATAGGGGTGGTAAAAAAAATTGCATCACCCGCGCCGCAAAAGAGAGGAATATCATCCCGACTGCATTCAACACACAGTCAAGCATCCCGTTTCCCAGATGATTTGGGGATGTATTTCTGATCAAAGAGTTGGCGGGCTTCACTTTGCGCAAGGAACAGTGGACGCTCAGGTGTATATCGGCATTTTGGAGGAGAAATTGCTTCCTATACTATCCGGGATCCCTTCACTTCAGTTCCAAACGTCATTTTCCAGGATGATTCTGCTCCGTGCCACAGGGCAAAACTGGTAAGTGACAACTCAAAAACCTTTATCCTGCCATTAGACTTAAATTGACATGGGGTTGAGTAATTTTTTTTTCTCTAAACTCACACGCAGGTTCAGAAATGGAAAATGAGCATGGGGTCAGCAGTTTGCCTGGGCCCGGAGACAGCCCCGATCTACGTAAACAATGATCGGATTCCTGCTGTTAAATGTTTATTTCATAAGTTTTTGCAGAATTTCACATACATCCGTCGTTAATCGGTCGACCAAAACTTCTCACATAATCCCATTGTTGTAAAAATGCGGGATGATGCATTTTTTTTTTTTTTTTTTTTGCCAGCATTGTATTATATAGTTCGTTAAGCGCATATTGTGTAAAACTGCATGTAACAAATAAAAAAAAAAACTTTGTTTAAAATTTTCAATTACATAAATGAAATACTGCAGCTTACTGCCTAAAAGATTGATTAACAATTTATTAAAATCACATCCTGTCCAAAATTATTGACTGAATGAGGACTTGACTATGAATAACTTTTGCTGTTTCGAGCGAAGAAAACTGCTGGCAGTTTTGAAACAGAAAGGTCAATTTTTATAGAAGAAGGGGCACACGTAAATATTTTTTGTTTATTTCCTCATTTCTCAAAAAATATTTTCAATTTCTCAGAGCAAAAGTGTCCTCATGATTGAATAGTTTTTTGTTTGTGGCATGGATTTTTTTTAGATATTAAAAAAAATTATTATTTTACTTTATGGCCTTTTTAAAAAAATATTACTTTACTTTATGTTATTTGTAAAAAAAATTATTACTTTTACTTTATGGTACTTGTAAAAAAAATATTACTTTACTTTATGGTATTTGTAAAAAAAATATTACTTTACCTTATGGTATTTGTAAAAAATATATTATTTTACTTTATGGTATTTGTAAAAAAAAATATAACTTTACTTTATGGTATTTAAAAAAAAAAAATATTACTTTACTTTATGGTATTTGTAAAAAAAAATATTACTTTACTTTATGGTATTTGTAAAAAAAATATTACTTTACCTTATGGTATTTGTAAAAAATATATTATTTTACTTTATGGTATTTGTAAAAAAAATATTACTTTACCTTATGGTATTTGTAAAAAATATATTATTTTACTTTATGGTATTTGTAAAAAAAAATATAACTTTACTTTATGGTATTTAAAAAAAAAATATTACTTTACTTTATGGTATTTGTAAAAAAAAATATTACTTTACTTTATGGTATTTGTAAAAAAAATATTACTTTACCTTATGGTATTTGTAAAAAATATATTGTTTTACTTTATGGTATTTGTAAAAAAAATTATAACTTTACTTTATTGCATTTGTAAAAAAAATATTACTTTATGGTACTTGTAAAAAAAATATTATTTTACTTTATGGTATTTGTAAAAAAAATATTACTTTACCTTATGGTATTTGTAAAAAATATATTATTTTACTTTATGGTATTTGTAAAAAAAATTATAACTTTACTTTATTGCATTTGTAAAAAAAATATTACTTTATGGTACTTGTAAAAAAAATATTATTTTACTTTATGGTATTTGTAAAAAAAATATTACTTTACTTTATGTTATTTGTAAAAAGAATTATTACTTTACTTTATGGTATTTAAAAAAAAAAATATTACTTTACTTTATGGTATTTGTAAAAAAAAATATTACTTTACTTTATGGTATTTGTAAAAAAAATATTACTTTACCTTATGGTATTTGTAAAAAATATATTATTTTACTTTATGGTATTTGTAAAAAAAATTATAACTTTACTTTATTGCATTTGTAAAAAAAATATTACTTTATGGTACTTGTAAAAAAAATATTATTTTACTTTATGGTATTTGTAAAAAAAATATTACTTTACTTTATGTTATTTGTAAAAAAAATTATAACTTTACTTTATGGTATTTGTAAAAAAAATATTACTTTACTTTATGGTATTTGTAAAATAAAATATTACTTTACCTTATGGTATTTGTAAAAAGAACATTACTTTACTTTATGGCATTTGTAAAAAAAATTACTACTTTACTTTATGGTATTTGCAAAAAAATGTCTTCAATTGTTCACATGTGCTCAAGGGAAGGTACAGGTTCCTGAAAAATACCGGAAACCCTTTTTTCCTGGTGCCTCAAAATTTCCGGAAATTTTCCATGTCTACATACCACGATCAAATTGACTGCTCCAGCATTGAGAAAATGTTTTCGTTCCACAGTTGAGGGTAAGATAATCGAAGATCAGGCCTGAAGGACATTTCCTCAGCTTGAATTGACCTTCAGAATCCGGAGAATAATAATGGTAGCAGGAAGTCCGGTGAGGGAAACGAGTCAGTCCGGCTTTCATCCGGGGCCAGTTGTAATCCAGTAGGAGATTTCCGGATTTTACTGGAATCCTTTTTGTTGAATTCTGCTCGGATTTAGCAATGGCAGTGACTTTGCAAACATAAGAAAAAAAGAAATTAAAATATAACAATGCTGCTACAAAAAAATGCATTTAAAATTTAACAATTTTATTAGTTACATGAAATACACCGCCAGCTCAGTCAATTAAAGCCGAGGACTGCAGTTTCGTGCTTATTAGCACTCATCAGCCCGGCATAGGAAGTGCCTGAGATGGAGGTGGAAAACCTCTTAAGGAAGCCTAGAGTGCCAAACAAACTGGTAGCTAATACAGAATTAGCACTGACCAGACGAGTAACCGAAACAACAAACTGGTAGCTAATACAGAATTAGCACTGACCAGACGAGTGACCGAAACAATGGTTCGGTTCAACTCGAATATTGAAGGCAAGGCAGGTATATTCAGTAAGTTTCCGCCCTATAGCCAGGGCTAAGGCAGAAATACATGAAATACTCCGCCAGCTCAGTCAATTCCAGCACGAGGACTGCAGTTTCGTGCTTATTAGCACTCATCAGCGCGGCATACTGTATTAGCTACCAGTTTGTTTGGCACTCTAGACTTCCTTAAGAGGTTTTCCACCTCCAGCTCAATCACTCTTATGCCGGGCTGATGAGTGCACGAAACTGCAGTCCTCGGCTGGAATGACTGAGCTGGCGGTGTATTTCATGTATTTCTGCCTTAACCCGGGCTATAGGACTGGTAACTTACTAAATATAATTTTATTTGTTGTAATTAGTGGCGTAGCCAGGAAAACATTCCGAGAGGGGGGGAGGTTATCGATAG
The DNA here is from genome assembly GCF_026930045.1 of Uloborus diversus. NCBI lineage: Eukaryota > Metazoa > Arthropoda > Arachnida > Araneae > Uloboridae > Uloborus > Uloborus diversus. Next base: position 266,404,797 of record NC_072731.1, read on the forward strand.
CTTTAGTCGGTTTCGATAATCAAAAAACAAAACTTTCTGCGTGGGGGCGGGGATATTGGTCTATGCTAAAATCCTCCCCTTTTGGATACGCCACTTAGGGGCTGTCCATAAAGGATGTCCCACTTCTTTCCAAAATAATTGAACCCCCCCCCCCCCCTTGTCACAAAGTGTCACACTTCACCTACCTGATCCCCCTCCCCTCCTCATATGTCACGTTGTTTTTCATTAACATATTCTTCTAAAAAACCTTGTTAATGCACTCTAAGATAACTTAATTTCCCTATACACTAAAGTATGATTTGCTATTTTTCTCTTTGGCACTGTAAATGTACACACAGAATATTATTAGTATTTTCCAAATAAATAAATAAATAAATAAATAAATAAAATAATTTGAATTTTGTCATCTTGAATTCAAATTATGTTTTTCGCAATCACGAGTGTGTGTGTATATGTAAGCGTGTGTGTTTGTGTGTGGGGGGTATGTGTATGTGTGTAGGCATGTGTGTTTGTGTCTGTGTTCAGGCATGAGTGTGTGGGTAGTTGTGTATGCGTGTGTAGGCATGTGTGTTTGTGTCTGTGTGCAGGCATGAGTGTGTGGGTCGTTGTGTGTATGTGTGTAGGTGTGTGTGGGGGGTATGTGTATGTGTGTGTAGGTATATGTGTTTGTGTCTGTGTGCAGGCATGAGTGTGTGGGTAGTTGTGTGTATGTGAGTGTGTAAGTGTGTGTGTGTATGTGTTTGCGTATGTGTGTAGGTGTATGTATGTGTGTTTAGGTGCGTGTATGTATGCGTGTAAGTGTAGGATATTGACGAAACCTGGAGACGGTTTTCGCTAGAGGTGCAGCATCGTGAGGAGCCGGTCGACGGTAGTGCTGCGGAGGGTGCTGGTAGGAAAATAAAATCATAGGAACGCCAAAAACAGTCAAGTGAGAACAATAAGCAATGGTGATTGCTCAAAAAAAGAGGAAATATCTCATTATTTAATTTATGTGTATATATCACCGTTAAAGTATATAATGCAGTTATTTTATAGAATACCTAGTTATTCCATGAAATAACTGATCAAATCCATTAAAGTGTGTAATGTGTTGTTTATTTGACACTTTAACTAGTTATTCTATGAAATAACTAGGCATTCTATAAATTAACTAATGAGAGACAGTTAAAGTGCAAAATAAACAATTTATCTAAAATGAAATAACTACATATTCTATAAATAAACTAATGATAGACAACTAAAATGAAAAAGAAGCAATTTATCTAATTTATGCAGCGTATAAATGTTATTTATGGAAACGTACCATAAAATCATTTGTTACAACAAGGATTACTAAAATGACACTTGGAATTACAAAGAACATTATTTCTAAAACAAAAACATTGCGCCAACACGCTAAACAAGTTCTCTCCCTATGGCCTGGACTAGTTCATAAATGCAGAAGGGGTGGAAGGTAAATGTATTTGTCGTGCAAGATATATGATATAGATTATTTTACACTTTAACGGGCTGCAGATCGTTATTCTATGAAATAACTAGTTAAATTATGAAATACTAGAGAGTTTTACACTTTAACGGACACGATCAGTTATTCCATGAAATAACTAGGTATTCTATAAAATAACGGATTTCATACTTTAACGGTAACATATACATTACATAAATGCATGTATCAAACTTAAAAGATAGTAAAACTTTCGGTTTAAAATCTCACAGTTTGAGAAGGGGAAAAAAGACGGCAAATTTCTGTCAAAAAATTTTGCAATTTACAAAAATCACTTTGAGTTCAAAAGCAACGACGAATTGAGAATTTGACTTTTTTTGGAAACTTTTTGGTGTTTTAAACGAAAAAAACCTATTAGCTATTTTTCTTTCTTTCTTTTTTTCTAACAGTAAATGTTTTATGTAAATTTCTGTTTAAAAGGAAAAAAAAATAACATGCATTGCATACATCTTCAAGGCTTCAAGAGAACAGCGCAATTAATGCACTTTAAACTGCAAAAAATCAATATTTCCATATTTTCCAATTTTTCTGAAAAACACCGGAAAAAAACTTTTATTTTTCTTCCCTCGCTCAAAATTTCCTTTTTTTTTTTTTTTTTTGCACCGCTACTTGCAGCGCAAGTGAGATTTGTCTCAATGAGTAGAATTTAAAAAAAAAATAACCGCTAACAAAAATGGGGGTCTCGAAATGTGGCCTCCAATGGTTAAAACTTATAACTACTTTTCACTTTTCACTGCAGGGTTAACCGTACCCACCAGTTGTGGTTTAACCCTGACGACAGCTCTGATTTTTTTTGATCCAGACCAGAAGCCGAGCAGTCCCTGGTTCAGCACCTCCAGAGATTTCATTTCATTGGAGGACCACGAGCATATTTAATAACTTACAACTACTGGGTTTCCCTTATTTTTTAAATCAAACAAGATGGCATTTATTAACACTAGTGAGGTTTAATAACACTTGATGAACATAAGGTCAAATACCTTAAAAATTGCAGTCATACTAAAAAAAAAAAAAAAAATAATTTGAATTCAAACATTGTCATGTTGAATTCAAATTATGTTTTTCGCAGTCACGAGTGTGTGTGTATGTAGACGTGCGTGTTTGTGTGTGTGTGAGTGGTGTGTTTGTGTGTGGGGGCGGGGGTATGTCTATGTGTGGGTAGTTGTGTGTATGTGTTTGTCTGTATGTGTTTGTGAGTGTGCGTGTATGTGTGTGTGTGTGCGTATATGTGTTTGTAGGTGTGTGTGCGTGTATGTGTATGTGCGTGTATGTGTGTGTGCGTGTATGTGTGTGTGTGCGTACGTGTGTGTGTAGGTGTGTATGTATGCGTGTGTGTGTAGGATATGGACGCAACCTGGAGACGGTTTTCGCTAGAGAAGCAGCAACGTGAGGCGGCCGGTCGACGGTGGTCCTGCAAAGGGAGGCGGGGGGGGGGGGAATAAAATCATAGCACGCAAAAAACAGTCAAGTGAGAACAATAAACAATCGTGATTGCTCCCAAAAAAAAAAAAAAAATCTTGCACAGCGTTCTGAATGGAAATACTGAATTTTTTTATGTTTCCCAAAACATTAATTTTAATTTTTTCTCTCAATTTCAAGGTGTAAAACGTTTTATTAGGTCATGAAAATCTGGGATTGTTGTTTTAATTGATAAAAACGAGTGATAAAATTTAGTTTCTACTTTGAATAGTATTTTTTAGTCTCTTAGTATTTGTAGTCCCCCAAGAACGCTTCCCTCTAAATGCAAATTTAGCAGCAAATTAAAAACAGAACTATATTTCATTCACATTATTTAGCAATAACATTAGAATGTATAGATTTTGAATGCATATCTATTTCTACACACTGATAGCGTTTTTATTTTTTCATGCCTTGGGACCAGCTAATCGTTATTTGGGCCCCTAGATTATTTATGCTGTAATAGTTCCCCAATAGAGTAGTAGGTGATTCACATTTAAAACTAGAGCTATGCCACGGAGAGAAGGCGGATGAACTGGAAGCGGAAACAGAAAACTTCACTTTGTAATAGGTAGGATCAGCGAGAATACGAAAGCAGGGAATTTTTTACTGCTTGCGAAATCTCGCTGATCATCCTACTACAAAATGAAGTGGTCTGTCTCTACCTCCATTTCATCCGTCATTTCTCCGTGGTCAAGCTTTATTCAAATTTCGAAAAGCAAACTAGCACGAAATATTTCTTTAACCAAATAAACAATTAAATTTAAAACAAGTACATGGTGAATCTTTTAAGGGATCACAGTAGCTTTTAGACATTTTAAAAAAAATTTAAGTAAATTTTATATTTTTTTGAAACCATAACATGCATACTTATTTCTTAATCAAGAATTTGTTTTCAAAATTTAAAAATATTGCCTACTTTTTTTTAAAAATTCAAAAATTTAAAGAAAATTTCAATTTTTTGAAACCCCTAAAGCTTTTTTATTTTTGCACTAATTAAAATTTTTTTTTGGCTAAACGATCACTATAATCATTTCTAAAAATTTGTGCATTCATTTGCTTATGACTGTATTAGAAAATTTTCTGTGATTAATTATGTAAAAAAATCAAAGTTTTTTTTTTTTAAATTGGTTTTTAAAGGTTTAACGTGCTCTAAACATTTGAGTCATTTATAAAATGCTTATCCAATGCACAGTTTTGTCAAATATCTTATCCCAATTGCAAAAAGTATTACTTTAAAGCTGTATCTTTAATAGAAAAAAATCCTTAGGGATTCTAATGACACGAAAACACAAAAAAAAAAACATCATCGAGAAAAAGCAATTGGAAATTTTTCTTTTGCATACGAGCACATAGGGAGCATCGCCTAAAACAACTCATAACTTTTTAAACATTTGAACTAAAGCAATGAAACTTTCCCCCTGTGTTCAGAATAGTTTTTAATTTTGAAATAAGCAATAAAAATTTTTTTGATCGTTTCATCATTTTTGAGGTACTGTACCCCCTTAAGAGCTGGGGACTTGACTTCAATCAAAAAAAGCTTCAAAAACCTGTACTATTTGAAAAGTTGGAAAAGCTCAAACGATCAAAAGACTCTTCCCACCAATCAACGACACATCAAGCATAATAAAAGCTAACAATAATAAAAAGAGTACTTACTTGAAAAAGCAATCAATAGTACTTTCAAAGCCGTATCCATTTTTTGATTCACTGAATCGAAAGTTCGTGAAATAGAGAACTATGATACTTATCCAATGTTCTTTGTTATACCTGAGCCAGGAACACAATATGATGCAAGTCGTAAGTTACAATGGAGTCAAGTTATTTATCTGGATTTGGCAGATAAGGCACAGACATCGAGTAGCACACTTCAAATGATTGTCATTTGGGGAGGAAAAATAACAGCAAGAAAGGTTGAAATCGGTAGATACTGAAATCGTTCAGATAGCTTTAAAATCAGTTAAAGATTTTATTGCAGACTAGCTGTACCCGACGCGCGTTGCTACGCCAACAAAAAAATACACCATTATACTGATTTTCATGACAATCGGTTGAACGGGGCAGAAGTTGCTACTCTGCAGTGCCACCTGGTGGTGAGTGGCTTCAATGAGCATATTATGCACCTTCTCCGTGGAAAAATACATATATATATAGCAATTTTCATAATAATCGATCCAGGTATCGAGTGAAGCCGTGACTCTACTCAAATTTTGTACTCACGCAGTTTGCAAGATCAATCCATCGCTAAAAATATCAAATAGAAAAAGTTTTGAATCCCCCCGTTGCATGAAAAGCCATAAAACAATAAAGAAAGAATTTATTTGTTCAAACTCAAGAAAAATGGCAACAGCTAACTTCTTATCAATGAGATCTTTCACGCGAATTCATTTCTGCAGCCGATCATTTTATTCGTATTTATCCAATGGATTGTGACTTAAATTGGAATAAAAAAGGAACGATCGATCGGATTTTTTTCGAACTGGTCTATAAACATTCCTAGTACCAAAAATAACAAACGGTGAAAGTTTCAGCCAAATCTGCCGGGTAGTTTTTGAGTTCATGGATGACATACAGACAAACATTCATTTATATATATATAGATGTAAATTACGTTACCAAGCACAATGGGGTTGTTTCTTTCAGTCAAAAGTACTACTTTTAGTCACTGAAATTGATAATGAGTAAAAAAAAAATAACATGGACCCAGAAAATACTTTCATTTTCCCCAACAGTTACTTTTTAATTAATTTTTAAAAATGTCAGATTTTGAAAACAAGGCGTGGTCTTGATGACGTCACAAATGATGCACTTTGGCGCATCTTTCTACTTCGTTTCCACGTTATGATAATCAAGAAGCGAATTAAAATTGCGCTCTACGCTTGCTACCAACCCTATCGTTGCCAATACAGTTGAGTAAAAGATGCGACTTAAATATTTTTCTCCGCGAATGGCAACACTAAATGGCATTTCATCATTTGTGATGTCATCGGCAGAGGCGTTAAACGATGAAAGAGCGCCGATTTAAGTAATTTTTTAAAAATATTAAACTTGAACAAATTATTTAAAAAATGGTCAGATCCTATATTTTTAAGCATGCTCTTTCAGAAAAAAAAAATACTTTTAAAACTTTGGAAACGACCCCATTACAATGCATTTTCAAAGCGGTAACATTCTTCGCTTTTTGCGAAATGTGAAATTCATCATAACCTCCTTGTAAGAAGTAATATTAACGCATTTTAAGAGCCTGATTAAGATATTCAGAAGCCCTATACAGAAACGTTTTCTTTCTTTTTTGGGGGGAGGGGGGGGAGGTTTCCTGTAGTATAACCTTACAATTTTAGCCATTGGTAAAAACCAATTAAGGTCTTTGGGGCCTCTGAGAAGTAGGAGTCCCAGGCACTGCCTAGTTGGCCTGTTCAGTAGCATGTATCGAAAAAAACTTTTTTCCGAAATTCAATTTGTCAAGTTGATAAAAAGTTGCCCCTACCGGCCCACATCTTTCATAAAAATTTTATCCGAATCAAAAAATATTTAGGTGTAGGTGTCCCGCACAAGGCTTAAAGTTTATATTTTTTTTTCAAAAAACCATCTTTTCTAATTTTTTTTTTTGAATAACAGAAAAAAATACTAATTTTTTTTTAATTGAAAATTGTGAGTATAAAGTCGAGAATTATCGTCAAATAAAAGATGTGGCTCTCATGCGGCATTTAGGTTCCCACATTCTATTCAAAAATAAGGATTTTTTTTCCAAGTTAGAATTTTCAATTTTAATATATTAGCTTTTAATTTTTTGCAAACGCTGGTTTTCAATTTTTTTTTCGCTAACAAAGAAATTTTGATACATTTCTTTATGTTTTACAGATAAAAATATTTGAATTTATTTTCTGATTATAATTAATTTTGTGAAGTTAAAAAAAAAAAAAATAAATAAACGTTATAAAATAATCCTGCAAACGTCGTTTCATTTTATTACATAGAAGTATGTTATTCAGTATAAAAACTAAACAAACCAAAACATATGTAAAATATTATGTGTAGTATCATATTATATCAAGCTTTTTCCATACTTCTGTTTTTTAACAGCTTTAAAAGGATGCGTTGGTTTTGCTGGAGGCTTTTTGAGTACACCATTTATAGAGTACTGCAAAGTCACATAATAATAAGCAACTATCGTTTGGTACACAAAAGTGTGCCCTTCGCTTCGTATGGGATAGGAAAGGATTTTTTTCCAAACGAGCTGATGTGTGCATCACATGACTTCCTTTTACTCCAATTTAATATCATTTTCCATTATTGGCAGTTTTAATATGATTCAATAGTTTACTCTCTAAATATCACCAACAGTGGCCAAATGGAAACAGATTAAAAAAAAAAAAAAAATAAAAAAAAAAAGTCGCCAAATTTGTTGCCACGTTGGCGACAAATCTTGGCGACCAAAAGACTGGCGATGTATTGCCAAGTGTCTGCCAAATTATAACACCACTTGAGTTTACATCGAAGTTAACAATGATTTCCCCCAAAAAGGGGCAAAAGATCCCCTTTGGAGCATAGGAATGCAACCAAAAAAGAAGGTGCACAACTAGACCCCACTAGGAGTCTAAGTACCAAATTTTAACTTTCTAGGACATTCCGTTCTTGAGTTATGCGACATACATACACACATACGTACATACGCACATACATACGTACATACAGACGTCACGAGAAAACTCGATGTAATTAACTCGGGGATCGTCAAAATGGATATTTCGGGTGTCTGCACGTTCCTAGGCACATATCCACGTGTGGTCGGGTTGAAAAAAAAACTCAACATTCATTTGGGGGTGAGCAAAATGGAAATTAGGGCCGATTTTTGGGGAATTTTTTTTCGCGAATACAATACTTCCTTTTTTGTAAAAGGAAGTAAAAAATAATGCGGTTGATGAAAACGCGGGTTATGGTTCTACAGCAGGCTATGGTTCTACAGAGTTTAAATAATTGTGAAAATTTAGCAAAAGATCTCCTCTCCAAAAACCTCATGACCTTCTAATAAATTTTTCTAATATTTTCCTTTTCTTCTGGGAGTCATGCTTGACTTTTGCTCAAGAACTGCAAATTACGGACAAATACGATTTCTTTGATTTGTGTACTGCTGTATCCTATTTAACTTCCTTTACGTTGTTGATTGTAACAGTCAGTGGCGTAGTCAAGGGGGGGGGGTTCAGGGGGGTCCGGCCCCAATCCGAAATGACTAAGTGTAAATATATGTGTGAATAAAAAAATGCATTGTGTTGAAAACAAGCATTTTACTCAAGTAAAAAAAAAATAGAACAAGAAAAAATGTGCATATATTCTCTATGTGCATATATATAACATACAAAAAAAGCTCAGCAAAGTTATCAGCAGTTGAAAATTCGTTTTAGATTCGTTTTTAATGGTGCCATCTAGTGGCTAACAGTACAAGTAATGATAATCTTATAATTATTGTATAAATAAAGCTCATTGTTCGCGAGGGGAGGGGGCAGGGGGGGGGAGGGGTAAAGAGCTTTTCCTTACACCTTTAAAAAGGAAAAACATCTTTATTCTATTCTGCTTCAACAGAATATTTTTTACTAGAGTTCTTTTGAAAATGATATTCAGTCTGAAAAAAATCGGAAAATGTAGAATGAAATTTACTTGAAATAACTTTTATAAACGTGCTTATAACATCACAGTGTAACGAAATTTGGGGGGAAGAAACAAGATTGAATAAAATATAATTAAATTTTTTGTTTCAAACGCGAAAATGGTTCTGCATTCGTTCTGTTTAATATCGCAACACTGCTGTCTTCACACGATTGTGTAAGTTTTACCGTTGATCATTTCAGTTCTTTTATTCAATTTTATTCGCATTGTTTTTCCGACTTTTTGAAACGAAAACTAAAAGACCACCGCAAAAAAGCTTCTGAGGTTCGTCACCAGATGGCAGTAATTCGCGCATGCGCATTGGGAGCTAAAAAAATTAGTACGTCTGCTGCTTTCGTGTTTTGAATGGTTCATTAACTTCACTTGGCCGAAGTTTGTTTGTGAAACGAGCAAGAATAGAACTTGTGTCTGTTGCTAATTTAGTAATATGCCGTGAAATGTTTATGATTGAAAATGAATTGTAGTGAACAGATATTGTGTACAATAATTAATTGAAAAGACTCATTCGATGCTCTGTGATATGACCCCGTGAATATTAACAGCAAATTAAAGCAACTTTTGCCCGCGGGCATTTGATTGCTGGAACTAAGGAAAATGATTTGCAGATCTAAAGGAATTATTTGATTTTGTATCAGAAATCTCTCAGTACACATTGCCAAAGCTTTGAAAATGGGGAGGAGCAATTTTGCACGGCACTGCGTGTGTTTTTTATCGTTTGTTACTTGGGTAAGTCTTTCCTAATAACCTATTTTGAAGTTTTTTAAATCCTATTTTCCTTTTTTAAAATAATGCTTTGTTGTTCAAAATGTTTGATGTAAGTTTTCTGGTTCGTATATATTATCATTGGGCGTCTTAATAAGTCAGGATTTAAAGTTCAGCCAACAGTGTAGCTTAGCTGGTAATAAAGCCAATAAGATGCTTGGGTTTATCAATAGATCTATTTCAAACAAATCTAAAGAAGTTCTTCTGCCCTTATATAGAAGTTTGGTAAGACCCCATTTGGAGTATGCTGTTCAGTTTTGGTCTCCTTATCTTAAGAAAGATATTAATGTATTGGAAAGGGTTCAAAGGTAGGCTACAAGGCTAATAAATGGACTTTCTCATTTGGACTACGATTCCAGGCTTAGAAGGTTAAAAATGTACAGTCTTAAGCAAAGAAGAGACCGAGGGGACATGATTCAGTTGTTTAAATTTATTAAAATGAAAGATGTTACGGGGCTCAAGTTTAACACTGAAAACAGGACAAGGGGTCATTGTTTTAAGCTATTTAAATCTCAGGCTAACACGGATGTTAGGAAAAATTATTATTTTAGCACGGTAGTGGAACCTTGGAACAGTTTACCGGAAGAGGTGGTCATGAGCAAGGGAGTAGATAGTTTTAAGAGGGCCATTGATCTTCACTGGGGATTGTAAATGGACTAGGACCAGCCTAGCTGGGCCCAGAGCCTGCTGCTGGTCGTCACTTTTGTATTTGTATTGTAGGAAAGATTTATTTCTGATCAAATTTAAAATTTTCAACTGTGAAATAAGTTACTGTCAAAATAATTTTGTTGTTATTTTAGCTATCATTCTCTTACATTTCTAGAAAATAAGTTTATTTGGGCTTCGGTGAGTTTTACACAAACGAAAGATGAAATTAATGGAACTTTGCAAATACAATAATGAAACAGGGGCATTCCAAGATATTTTTGACATTTATGTCGAGTCCGTAACATGACCTTTTTTGCCATAACTTTTTAATTTACTGTTTGATTAGCATATTATTTTATTTTGATCTTTTCCTACCAACACACCAGCTCAAATTAAAATAATTTGCAAATCATGCGGTAAATTAAAAAGTTATGGCAAAAAAAGGTCACGTTACGGACTCTACAGAATGTCAAAAATACCGTGGAATGCCCCAACAGTGAAATTTCCAATGAGAAATTGAATCCCTCCATTGTTAACTAGTTATTGCGATTCTGCATGTGTTTGAACATAATTTCTTCGAGTATGAAAACATAGTAGTCTTTTCTGTCAGTTATTTAAACACTATTATGCTGATAGTTATGGACTCGCCAGTCTTAAATAGTCAATAACCAAGCTAAGAAATTTGATTCTAACTAAGCCCTGGCTATAGGGTGATAACTTGCTGCTTAATACCACAGCTTTTGCCCTCAATTGACGAGTTGAATCGTACCTTTGCTGTAGACTCTCTGGTGTGCTAAATTTATTGTAGTAGTCAGTTTGTTACCGTACCTGCTTCAACGAGATATCTGCCTCCACAGCTTGGTTATTGACTGTTCCAGACTGATGAGTTCATAGCAAATATGAAATTGCAGTCACTGGATGTCATGACTGGGCTTTCTGTATATTGTAAGTTTTGCCTTAGCCATGCTGTTGGACGGTAACATATTATTTTTGTAAAATCTGAAGCTAGATCTAACTGAAACTTCGGTTAATCGAGGTTCTACTGTACATCGTGAATGCATTCTTTTATTTGCATTTTGTGAAGTAAAATTCAATGCTTAAAATGACTGAAGTAAGAAAAAGTTTAAAAATTAATTGATCACCATGGTAAAATGCAGAAATTAGCAATTGGTTCAGGGTTGGCTTTCTGCCGGCAGAAACTAGTTTTTGCCGTGCCAGTGGCAAAAACTGGTTATAACCAGTAAAAACCAGCAGAAACTGGCAAAAACTTAAAAGTGTCTTTAATAACTCAAGTAATTACTAAATGATATTTGTTTGGATAAAATAAAAAAAATAAACTTCATTTCATCATTTTAAAAAATAAAATCCTGTGCTAGTGCCCTTGATTTAGTTCATAAAGGGAACTTTTCAATTGCAGATGCTCGTAATATTTGGATTAATCCAACAAAGGACAAAAATTCATATGGACGAAAATTCATTCCATGAATATTCATATTCATGGATGCTTAGGGAAGAGGAGTGACAATGAGAATTAAACAGGCATTACTGATTGTAATATGCTCGCTTATATACTTCATCTAAATTGCTTGTGATTATCATGTGCTTCAAGAAGAAAGTGCCAGAATTTTACTTGCCAATATTAAGCTAGATTGTGTACCTATTATCACAGCTTTGCAAAACAAATAGGCTCCATTTCTCGAAACTTATTTTTCCACTCAAATGTTTACTACTGTCCCAATTACTACATGGTGGATCAGTTAAAAAAAAAAAAAGTTTCAGAAACATTGCTTGTTCCTTGGTGCATTGCTTGTTAGCTCTTCTGTTCGAGGAATATTCTAAAGTTTCTCATTTGTGCATATTAAATTGAGAAACTCTTTAGATTTTTTAGACCACCTTTTCTAAGAGGCAAATGCGGGGTCCAAACAATGTAACATTTGATTTTTTGAATTTTGATAATATTTTAATTAAATTGCTTTGATTAACAACTAATTATTTTCTCCGTGCATTTTCTATTGTATGTGATTAGTTAATTTTTTTGTCATATTGTGAGTTTTTGCCAGTTTCTGCTGTAAATATGGCAGAAAGTGGTTTTTGCCATGGGCCATTCCACCGTCACGTGCAGGACAAAAATACGCCTAAATTTCGTTAACGTTTCGTCATGTCCCTTAATATTTTAATGAAACAGGGGCAAGCAATTCTAGTAATCTTTACCTTTGATACAAAGATACTCCTGACACAATTATATTTTTATTGAACAGTTTTCTTCATTTAAAACAAAATTCATCTACGTGCATCATGTGCGGGACATCCAAAGTCAACCTCTGGTAACTTGCTGATGCATAAGCTAATATATTTGCTCTTTTAATACAGCAATGAAGAAACAAATTGTAGATTTTGAAAGCTATGGTTCCAACGTAAATGAAACATATCTCATTATTTATAAATAATTATTTGAACCATTGAAAAAAAAATATGTATGTCCATTCCATTGAAAATGGTCATTTTGTCCCGCATGTGACGGTTCCTGTATTTCATAAAAAAGAAGTAGTTTTTTAAGAAAGTTTTTGCTTAAGAAGTCACACATGCGTTTGTGGTTTCTCAAGGAACAAAATTTTGTTCATCATCCTTTTAAGTTACTATCTTTTATGAAATATATGAAGGGTCACGTGCGGGACAAAATTACTGTTTTCCGTGGATTGGCCCCATGCCAGTTTCTGCCAGTGGTTTTCACCACCTCGGCAGAAACTTGCCAACCTTGATTTGGTTGCAGATTTTTCTCACAGGTTGTAAAAACACCTCCCTTTTTCAGATCAAAAAACAACTAAATAGTGCAAATTGGCTTTTTTCAAATGTCTTTTCATCCTTAAGCTCACTTACTCGTTATATGAGGCTTTGTATGAAGACAACCTTTTAACAACAATTAAGCAATGGAATTCAGAAAAAATACCTTACACGTGTCTCTAGTGTTAATTGTTTTCTAATACGAACGAGTGTTTCGTTTTTTTTTCTAAAATGGACTGTACCTACCAAATTTATTTTTAAAAATTCGATAACAGGAGGATAAAAGTACTTATATTAAATATAGATCCCCTTTTTTCTGGCATTGAGAGTTTAATTGTAAATGATGAGAAAAATGGTGAAGACGCAACCAAGTGTGCACTCTAACCTCCTACCTCTTCCTCCTTAGAGAAAGTAAACTAAATTTTTAAGTATAGGTTTGAGATAAATAATGTACCACAACACGAATTTCTCTTGTTAACTGAACCTGTTGGAAATATTTGCGTGGAGAGCTATAACTTCCTCCAAAATGTTCTAATTTCGGGGGGTGCAAGATCTATAGGTTCCCTCTTCCTGTACCCATGGCCATAATACGCCTCCCCCCCCCTAGCCATGACAAATCTAGATTTATCTGTGGTCATGATTTAAAGCCCCTTGACCTACCCCTTTTGGACATATAACCGTCTTTAAAATCAAAGTTTTCAAAAAATACTGGGAATTCTTTATTTTGGAAAAATAGTGCCTGTGAACCGAGAGGGTAACCCATTAGTTTTCTCCATTTTGGGAATTTCTGAGGGAGAGGTGGAAAGAAATTTTTGTGTCAGCGAAAAGGGGGGTAAATCAAATGATATACTACAGGCAATTCCAGCTATCGACAGGGAGTTGCGATGATACACTAAACTGAAGTGGGTTGATGAAAGCCTTAAAATATGGAACTGAAAAGCTTTAGCTCATTTTCTTATTCAACTTAGAAATTTCGAACAGATGCCATCTACGACAGAAAAATCAGCACTTTTGATGGACATATGAGGCAGTGAGAAGCAAAGGGATGTAAATGGCGTAATTAAAAATTTGGAGATAACCCGTACACATGGCAGGTGAACCTCTCCTCTGTCTTGGGGCAAGAGACGGTACTGGTAGCCCTGGTAGGTGCTGCTATACAGCATGATTTAGAAAAAAAAAATCAATGAAAGCTTACCTAGGATCTTTAAATGTGTTAGTCGAAATTTGAAAATGTCCACTTCCACCCCTTTGCTTTTCATATAATGTTAATATGTACAAGTATTGCCCCTCCCCATGATAGGGAATTTATGTGAAAATTGTGCCTTAACACCTATGGGGGGTTTCCTCCCCCATAACCAGTTGAAAACTACCCTACGTGAATTTAGCATCAAAAGAAGCTATGCCAAATTTGGAAAAAATCCTGCTTAAACAAAACGGGATCTGTATAGGGAACATGCGGGTCTGTATAAGGACTCCTTCGCAGTTCCCCCTATCTCATTGCCTGTGGTGGACTGTTATACATCTCTGTTCCCCCGAAGAACTAAAGTACTTCAGGGGCTTGGTCTCCTTCTTGTTGCCCGAGGCAGCAGGAAAACACATCTTTGCACCAGCGGTGAAGCATTAATTAATCATCACAGGGATGCTCATTCCCCACAAACTATGGGGGTCTAGCGCCCCTGGCGAACTAAAGAAATTGCACTCCCCTCCAGGGTCGCCCAAATAGGACGCCATTGTGACCTCCAAATTTTTTTTGAGCAATCGTGATTGCTTATTGTTCTCACTTGACGGTTTTGAATTCCTACGATTTTATTTTCCCACCACCTCCCTTTGCAGCACCACCGTCGCCCGGCCTCACGATGCTGCTCCTATAGCGAAAACCGTCTCCAGGTTGCGTCCATATCCTACACTTACACGCATAAATACACGCACATACACACACGCACATACATCCACACAAACACATACACACACACGCATACCTACAGACACCTACACATACTCACCTACAGATACACATAATTACCCAAACACTCATGCCTGCACACAGACACAAACACACATGCCTACACACATACACATATACCCCCACCCACACACACAAACACACAACTACCCACACACCTACACATACCCCCCCCCCCCACGCAAACAAACATACCCCTCTTCCACACACAAACACACATGCCTACATACACACCTACAGATACACATAATTACCCAAACACTCATGCCTGCACACAGACACAAACACACATGCCTACACACATACACATATACCCCCCCACACACACAAACACACAACTACCCACACACCTACACATACACACAATTACCCAAACACTCATGCCTGCACACAGACACAAACACACATGCCTACATACACATACCCCCCCCCCCACACAAACAAACATACCCCTCCTCCACACACAAACACACATCCTACATACACACACACACACACCCGTGATCGCGAAAAACATAATTTGCATTCAAGATGTCAAAGTTCAAATTGATTTTTTCAATTTTTTTTTGGAACATTTTGATTAATTGATTCGACAATTAGGAGGCAGCATTGTAATTTTTGTCCTTATTTACAGTGATGCCCAATGTTTCTTTTTAGCAGATATTATGTATGTGTATACCTTTCCTCCTTTATGAAAAGTTACTCATTTTATATTAATAGTGCCTAAAAATTTATAGCTAATCAAAAATTACAAATTTTTCGCTTAACAACAGAAGAAAAACAAGTTTGGAGAATAAAAGGGTTCTTAGTAGTTTTCCCATGTGGGTTAAACTCAAAAGGAGGTTTAGTTATGCTGCTGTTTCATTTAGTTGGTAAAATGCTGGTCTGGCATCAAAAATATTCTTGGAAAGCTTTAAAAAAAATAATAAAAAAATAATTTGCTAAATAAAATTTAAAAAAATAAACCAAGTGGTCAACTTACAAAGGGTTTTTTACAATACTCCAAACCAAACTTGGTGTTCATCAGTGGTCAAGATAGACAGGTGGTCAAGATAGAGTTGTGGTCAAATTAAAGAGGTTTTCCTTCATTATATAGGATAGGACTAATTCCGTTCCTGACAAAAGCGGTCAACATAGACAGGTGGTTAACTTACAAAGATGGTCAACTTTACAGGTTTTACTGTACTATGATAAAAAAAACACTCTTATAAAATATTTTTTTTAAGCAGTCAAAATGCTGCCCCCCCCCCTGCGAATCCACTCCTGCCGACCCCTAGTTACGCTACTGGGCGTAATTCGCATCCGAAACCGAGCGTTTCACTGCTAATCCGAATCCTACAAAGCAGTCCGCTATCTGAAATCACCCGGTTCACGCCTCGTGACAGGCGAGCGATTCCATTGTCCGAGTTGTTTCGGAATTGGAAAATGGCGTTTATATTTGGCACGGAATGGAACAATGCTGAGAAGATTCAGTCCTACTTTCCATTCCTTGCCCCTTGTGTGCCGGTGAATTGAAATTCGTGTTTTTTGCTCGGTATCCTCAGGTCTTGCCATCCAGGTTAATCTTATTTCAATTGTGTGTAAATTGAAATGAAAGATTGTTAAGTCGGGTGTGTAGTGTTGTACTTTTGATCCGTGAGAGTATAGTTCTTATTTAAATTTCTAAATTATAAAATACACTGTTATGAAAATTGTAAACCAAGTGGGAGATGAATGGTTAAAATCACCAACGTCAAATTTTCGAATTACTTCGTATCCCCAGGGGCGCACCAAACTAAAATTTTTAGGAGACTGAAAATTCTCAATTTTCCCGAATGAAATTCCAGTTTTACCGAATAATAAAAACAATTCTTCAGAATTAATCAAAAAAAAAAAAAAAGAATATCAATATTGACTTTAAATTTGCCGAATAAGAAATTTTTGGGAGGTCCCTTGGCTCCCTTGACCTCCTATCGGGGCGGTATTTTGTGGAGTCCCCCCCCCCTTACGTACCAACGAAAAAAAAAGTTTTAATGTTCTACGAAAACATGAAATTCATAGAATTTTTAGAAACAACTACATTTGGGTTATTACAAAGTTTTAAGTGGGTTAATGTGCTTAAGACAAATAAAAACTATGAACGCTTTTCAAAAAGTTGCCCTAGACGCATATGTGCAGAGCCGTAGTGAGGTATAAACGTAGGGGGTGTATGGAACTGATGTCCCCTAGATTATTACTAACGTATCTCAAACACAGGGTGAAAATATTGGGATTCAGGTTCTTGGTCTCAGAGGAAGTCACTACTAGGTTTAAGTTTTGACAGTATGAACCTAATCCTGAGTATTATATATCCATACTCCATGATGTGGGATGGGGATGAGGGGGTTCTCCCGTCGAAAATTTTCAAATTTGTTGCCTTAAAAATGTATTTCAGCTTTATATTTTTCATAAATTTGCAAATCCACTTTAGGTGTCAATCCCCCAGAACGGTGAAACCCGGGACGGACCCTTCCCTCCCATCCCACCGTAGTGACGCCCTGAGTATAGTGTTTAGAATAGACGATGACGAAATATTTTTATTCAGTGTTTTATATATGTTATGTCCTTATAACCCAGCATCCCTACAACTTTTAGAGCAAATCCCGGGGGAGGGGTTGGGTGCTCCAGCACCACAACACCCTTGAGTCGGCGCTCGTGCAATATATAAAACTAAATAAGAATCAACATTACAATCAGGCCCTTATCTATAAATTTTCAGCCCGTCTGGCAAAAAATGCCGGGCCACTAACTACCAATTGGATTTCTATTGCACTAAGGCACCCCTTTAGTCTGCCAACCCCCCCTCCCTCTGGCTGGCTGAAGTCTTGTGCACTCACTTGCACTGGGATGCTGATGGGTTTGACCATTTTTTTCCGTGAACTAAACCGCCGTTTCACTCACAGCGAAGTGAATTTTCGTGATTGGAGCTAGATTAGACGAGTTTATAAATCTTCTCCGTTTCGTGGATTGAAAACGAAATGTGGTGCAATCGGGCGTGCTTGGAGGATTACAGGATATCCGACATAGTTGGCCGATTAAAGCGCTTCGAAACCATCCATCCGATGTTGCTAAACGCTGCTTAGCCTGCGGTCGTGAAGGGCAGAAACGCACGTGGTGTTGGCAGAGAGTTCAGATATCCATTCCTAATCATTATTCAAATCCATTTGTAACCTTTAAGCCTTATTGGTGATTTTTTGAAGTGAAAACTTCTTTGGTCACGTTGGGTATTTCTAAGCTGGAGCCTGGACTGCGGACTCTAAGATTACGAGTTCGTGCCGCAGGTTCGAATATTAAATAGAGAATTTGATTTAATGGTGTCCAATGATCGCAATCAAGATATAAAACGACAATTGATGCAGTCTTTACTTTGCATGATATTTAAATAGATTCGAATCAAAATGGTTTTAGTTACTACCATAAACCTGTGGAGTATAATGATTATAATGATGCTGATGGAAGTGTTGTTGAAATTGTGGATGAAAATTCAAAAGTTTTATTCGCATTTATTTCAAAGAATACCAATTAGTTACATTTGCAGTGAAAACAGTTAAAAATTTAAAAATTTAATGCCAAAATAAAGAGAATTTTTTTCCGCGTCTGATAGAATGTGTTTGGAACTTCCATGTTTCATAGAATTCGAATTATAACGTTTTTCTTAAAGCAGATTTTACTAACGGTTAAGCCTTTATTCACGCGATTGATAACCGAATTCATTGTTGTCCGACAAGGAAATTAAAAGCAATGATTTAAAATTTTTATCTGTTGCCAGTTTCTATTTAATCTTTATCTTTTCTTTACTAATAATAAAGCTGAAAGTCTCTCTGTCTGTCAGGATATCTGTGACGCGCATAGCGCCTAGACCGTTCGGCCGATTTTCATGAAATTTGGCACAAAGTTAGTTTGTAGCATGGGGGTGTGCACCTCGAAGCGATTTTTAAAAAATTCGACGTGGTTCTTTTTCTATTCCAATTTTAAGAACAAAACTATCATAAGATGGGCGAAATTATCATAACGTGGAACCGTAACATGGGCACAAGCTAATTGGCGAGATACGATATTATCATAACGTGGAACCGTAACATGGGTACAAGCCATTTGGCGAGAAAATTCACCATACATTATTTGTAAATATACAGGCGAGCCAAAAGACCTTTTAATTTTTCTATTACGGGCAAAGCTGTGCTGGTACCACTATTAGCAAATAAAATACTTGACATTGATTTTTGATAATATAAGGCTTTTAAGAGGATTTTCAATTTTCCCTCTTGATTTTACAGTTGCGACTCAGTCGGGGTTTTTAAAATTTTTTAATTTTATTGTTGTTAAATTTTGTTTCAGTAAAATATGTCCAAATAACTCAATGCATTATTAACGAACAGCACGCATTTAATGATTCGGATCAGATTCATATCGAGCAACAAATGCGAAATACGCGATCAAGCGATTGCGAGGTTTATTGCTTTGTTTGTGTTTTCAGTATGGTATTTTTTTCCGGTTTATGCAATGTAGACGAAATCGAACGCTCCAGTACACATTGATAGTGTCCCTTGTTTTGTTGTGTTGTACTAAATAGATTCAAATTTATTGCCCAAATCTATTTTCTGGACAATTAGCGTTCTTTTTGTAGTTATTCCCTAATTTGGCTTCATGAATATTTTTTTATTCCCTTGGTTGCCCGTTTTCATGTTGGACTTGAATTAACTTTGCCATTACAGTCCCTTGTTTTCGGAAAAAACTGAATAACGCGGGAAAAAATGGAGAAATGTGCCCCCCCCCCCCGTTCGAGTGGAGTTTAATATGCGAACACTGAGTGTTTGTAGTAGAATTTGTTCCTCTGTTTCAGCAAGAAAGAATGGAAAATTAACAAGAAGAAAAACTGTGCAATGGAGAGAGGGGATTTGAGTTTTCTAACGAGATTTGTTCAAACACTGGAAACATTGACATTTAGCCTTTCTTCCCTGCGCTCTTCAAATTCGAAATTAAAAAAAAAACTCTTTTAGGTGCGCACTTATAGGGTTCAAAGTAATTTTAATCCAATTTCAAGGTTGTAAATGGCACGATCAAGTTGAAGGTTGTAGATTTGTCTGGACATCTCTCTCGCACGCAGACACACAGACAGACGCACCCACAGACATCGCCTTTTATTGCTTTTATGTGAGTAAAGATCTTATAACCTTCTATATTGTAGGCAAAGACTCCTGACATTACAAATAAAATTAGTATTAGGAATCCTGATTTCAACTCTGTATTCAGATCGGAGCTAATTGCTATTGATGTGGCTCTTAAAGCCATCACTCCAGTGACTTCATCTGCAGACATATGGATCTTATCAGATAGCCGCAGTGCCATCCAGCACTAAAGTAACTGGTTGGGAGTTGGTGATAAGACCTCTGTCTCTATCCTTTCTTCTCTTAAAGAGCTTACTCAACGGCATGAGATATTCTTTCAATGGATCCCATCTCACATTGATATATATGGCAACGAAATTGCAGATACTTTGGCTAGAGAAGGCGCCTCTGCAGTGCCAGTGACAAGTAGTAGTTTGACCTTCACAGAGATCTGCTCCAAAATTAAAAACGCAAATCAGCACCTGTGGAAGATCCCTCCGACTCACTCATGGTAAACCAGGCAGGCTCCGGGTGGTGATTTTAACATCAAGGTGGATAGAGCTACCCAGTCAGCTATTAGTAGACTTGCGAGTGGTCATATCAAGAGCCTTTCTTTTGATAGGGGCAAAAATTATATTTGATGTGTCCCAAATGCAACTCACAACAGGCCTCCCCAGAACATGTGTTGAACTGCGCTGGCCTTACCTGGGAGGACATTTATTCTAGTCCTCTTCTGGTGTTCGACTTTTTGAAGGTTTTTGGCCTCGTGGACCTGGTCTAGCCTAGCGGCTAGAACAGGAGGAATAGGACAACAACAACAACAATATTGTAGGCTCGGTGTCCCGTGTGGTTTAAATCAGAACAATAACATACAAATGTTGCTTTTTTACATTTTCATCAAAATCTATTTCTTCCATTGTACTTGAAAATTTTAAGTACACACATTTCTTATCTTAACTAAATAAATCAAGCTCATCACATATTATATATATACACAAAAAAAATAGTTGATTACATATTTCAATCAAATGTAAAATAATATTCTTCGCCAACAACGAGCGAGAAAAACAGCATTCGCATTCTACCAAAGTATTTCAACTATTCTCATTTCTTTTTTCGTTTGCCATTCCCATTACAAAAAATAATAATAATAGGCAGCTCAACTAATTAGATGAAATAGTACCAAGAAATAAAAAAACATTGCAGAATAAATATTAAATGTAAAACAGAGAAGACGATAAATTTAGAAAAAGCAATCAAAATCCTGTGGTAAAAATTTTAAACTCGTGGATTATAAGCTGCAGTCGACGTAATCCACATTCACCATTTTGGCAAAAAAATGTTATTCTTTTAAAGCGCATTGTAAATTTACGCTCCGTGGATGTTTTGTTTGCATTGGGATGCTTAAGCATCGTCATGCGTAACAAAGTTGCCGAGATGTTACCGACTCAATCGAATGAATCAAGCATCTTGACACTCAAACCTCTGCTTAAGCCAAGTCCCTAGAAGAATAAATGCGAAGGATTAGCATTTTACAGCGAGTGCAATGTTCGCTTTTGATGGAAAAACAAACGGCCTATTGAAAATTCGAATCTCGAAATTTATTATCTCGCTTCAAACAATTTCCGGAGTTGGTCCATTTGCCTGTTTTGCTTTTGTACGTGAGCCGACTGCGAAAAAATGAACTTGGGACTTCACACACTTTTCCTTTTTTCTTTCATCGTACATTGATTTCATTGTGTTCGAAGAGCTGCAAAATTTCGAGTAAATCTTTTTCTCAGCTTAAAAAGATTCTCTTTGTTAGTTTTTACTCTCTCTTTTTTAAAGCTTTCCAGATTTGCGTTTTGCTACTCGATTGGCGTTTGCTCCTTTCATTCGTAATGTGATTGGTCGATGATGATTCGCCCGATCCATTGCCATCCCGTGACGAATGAAATTCATGAAAGCTAAATTATTGAAGAAAAAATATCGTAATTTATCTGCATGTGTGTCTCTTTTCTCTTCTTACCAATAGAACAGTGAATCGGTTTGACAAACGACAAATAAAAAATGTAGCAATAGAAATATTCCAGTTTAACTATAGGATGATATTTTTCACAATTTCGGAACTGCAACAAGTTTGCTTGTTACCTATATCGTAGTAAGTCATAGAGGCAGGGTTCGCCGATATATATCACGATATATATCCGATATTTATTTTGAAAATATCATGATATTTTGATATTTTTGATATTTATTTTTTCAATATTTTTTAGTATTTTCAGTAAAAAATTATATTAATCATTTTGTAATATTGTTCATTTGTTATTAAAAATAACCAAAAAGTTATGTACTATAATTATATTACTTTGCTTTATTAATGATGAATTAATACATCATTAATATAACAAAGTAATATAATATTCCTTTTATACTTGTATTTTATTAATATTCATATAATTATGAGTAATGTAACAGTTTTAGTTCGCACTAAAAGTGACTAGTTAAATATTAAACATTGGTTAGAAAATAAGAAAATGTCTTCTGACTGTACTGTGCACCGACTAATGCAGACTTTTTATTTCTGAATCATATTACTGTAAAAGTAGCTAAGAGAAGAAAAATGAGTAAAACAGCTAATGCTAAATGAACTCCATTAAAATTGAATAAAATGTAAAATATTAGATATAAAAAATGAAAAAAATGTTAATTTCAAGTCTATATATTGTAATAATATTAGAAATTAAAGAGTAATTTGAGTATGCATTTACTATTTTAAAGGCTAGTTTGTTCTGATTAAAAATATCGGATATATATCAAAATATCCGATATACATTCGAGCCCGCTTAATGGAATAGGCAATTTGCCAGGAAAAATTATTCTAATAAGCGGGATATTCCACTATCCGGGATAAAAATAACATACATCAATGGTGTAGTACATTGGAATTTTATTACATTAAGCGGGATATTCTATTATCCGATATTTCATTAAGCGGGCTCGACTGTGTATCAAAATATCGGATATTTTCGATATTTTTGAAAATATTACGATATTTTCGAACCCTGAATAGAGGTGATTATTTTATTCGTAATTCATTTCTTCTCTGTGTCCGATCCGAAGCAGGGCTGTGGAGTCGGAGTCGGAGTCGAAGAGTCGGAGTCGGTCTGATTTTGGGGTAAAGGAGTCGGAGTCGTTAGAAAACATGCCGACTCCGACTCCGGGCTTCTTTTTTTCTTTCCTTTTCACTGACTCTCCTTGCATTTTTTAAAAACTGATTACCAATTGGTTCGATTACATGTATAAAAAGATACTAATGAGAAAATAACTGCCATTATGGCAATCAGCTAGCTTGAATGCTTACCGAACTTTCTGTAGCCGTCCCCTAGTTAGCTTGCTTTTTAACTTAACTAATAGCAACTGTCAGCAAACGGTTTTGTTGCCTAACATTTTTAAGTAATCACTTTCAAATAAAAATAGAAATATAGTGTTTTGTTCGATCTCAGTTATAAAATAGTAAAAGAAACGTAACAAATTAGTAAGTCGACGCCCGTAGCTATAGTTGAAACGTTTAAGTGTGATCGGCAAATTCAAAGAAGTTCTGGCGCGAAAGCACGAATCCAAAAGATTCGATGAAATAATCTAATGTTTTTTTCTTTATTAAGACTATTTCTGTAAGCTTGGTTCTCACTAAAAAGTATGGAACAAAATAAGTGTAAATGATTTCTTGATTACAACACTCAAGAACTGCAGTTAATCTTAAAATCTTCATATTTAGGTTAATTCTAAAGCAGCCAATAAAATTTAAATTAAAAATTTTGCGAAGAAGAAATATAGGTATAGTAAAAGATATCCGTACAAATTTGTATACCGCCGCGTTTTGTGTAAAATTAGCTCCTGACGTATAGTGCCCTATTTTCGTTGAAATTTTATTGATGAAATATAATTTAAAATATATTCGCGAAAATTTTCAGAATTAAAGTATTTATATTTTTTATAAACTCTGAAATTAACTTTGGGTGTCATCTACCAGATGGGTGTCATCCGGGGCAAACCACCCCCTCTCAAGAACTTGGATTTAGAAGAAAAGTTTTTTTTTCTCTCAAGTTACAGCTTTCAAAAATTGAAAGCACACGATTTGATCAATATCTATTTGTTAAACATTAAAGGGGGGAAAATTACAGATAATCCTTTTCAAAATTTTTAAAAGGGATTTTTAAGTCATCTCACTTTTTAACTCGTAACTATTGGAAAGTTTCATTTTTAAATTGAATTTCTAACGTTGTATGGCGTCTTGGGTTTACAATAAAAAACAAAATGCGAAATTTTCATAAAAAGGAATTTAATATTTCAATCTCTGTTAAGAGGTTTTCACCCTTCCCTTGAACGGAGAGAGGGAGTTGAAAAAATACTATTAAAAAATTAAAAAAAATCTGGAGTCGGAGTTGGAGTCGGAGTCGGGCGTTACAAAATCCAGGAGTCGGGGTCGGAGTCGGCCATTTTCCTTCCGACTCCGCAGCCCTGGTCCGAAGTCAACTTTTCCCTTCGGCGCTTTGTATTTATTATGCGAGGAAATTCCAACAACCTTCTCGAACGAAGTTAAGAACTCGTGGAATAATTTTCGCCGTGTTTTTCAGTACCTTTAGAATTCGAATCAGGTTTTTGGAATGTTTGTTTCATTTGACTTATGCGGAAGCAATGCAGTCAGAATTGCTTCTGCACCGGAGACAAGTTGGGTTTCTTTTTGAAATGGTTGGCAATTGTGGGTTCACGATCCGTGTCGCCATTCCACCTCAGATTTTCCCAAAAATAATTTCCTCTGCAGATTTTTCTTCATTGAATTACTTTTATGCCTGTTCTCTGCTGCAGAGCCTGATTATCGCAAAGGCATTTGGGGCACAGGCCCCTCCACTTTGATTTCAGGGGGCCCAAAATTCCCTTAATTTATCATGCTAATTAAAGATAAATAATTTTTTTCACTCAGAATCTAGATTACAATGACATTTTTGATATTTTTGCAATTGCTAAGACAAGGGAAAAATCTCTTATTTGTTGATAAAAATTCCCTTTAAAAACTTGATCTCTTTGCAGATAATACAACCACTCCAAGTTTAGTCTGTATTTACTATTAAAAGTTATATCATAGATAACTTTGATACTTACGATTTACTGCAACGGGCAAAGTTCAACCTCAGCTTATATAATTATTGTACGCTAAATTTCTTCTACTTTTTAACTGTATAATACTATATTGTGATATGAGGTATCACCAAATTTAGCATGGTTGTGTAAATACGCAAGTATCGAAATATTTTATAGCTTCATTATATAGAACAGGTGCGAATAGGAGGGGGGGGGGCACAAAATGAATTTCTTGCCCAGTGTCTTCAAAAATCTTAGTTAGGCCCTAGGGGGGCTCTGAAATAGAACTCTGCCCCATGTCCAATATCAGAATGATCGGGCTCTGCTGAGAAGAATTTCCTTTTCATACAATTTTGGACCTTCAGGATTTTCTTCCGTAGAACAGGGCTTGGGCGATTGTGCTTGAGATTCCCGACTCACATTAATGAGGCTCATTTGTGTTGCTCGTTTTCAGCTCACTTTGTTCTGTCGTTTGACTCCTAAGCTGGCCTCAGTTGACCTCAGGCTGAGAGCAACAGAAATTCCGGAGATTAAATAGGTTCCGAAATTTATTGAAGACAATTCTGTCCCTCAAGTTGAAGTACACCGAATGGAATTTTTTTCGAAGAGGGCAGTTCTCAATTTACCGAACGAAACTTCAAATTGCAAATTTTAACTCAGTTGTTTTTTTTTCATTATTATTCATTTATTCATTTTTTTTGAGCAATCACGATTGCTTATTGTTCTCACTTGACTGTTTTGATGTGCTATCATTTTATTTTCCCGCCAGCACCCTCTGCAGTATCACCGTCGACCGGCTCCTCACGATGCTGCTCCTATAACGAAAACCGTCTCCAGTTGCATCCATATGCTACTCACGCGCGCATACATACACACACGCACACAAACTCATACACACACGCATGCACACAGTCATGCCTGCACACAGACACAAACACATATGCCTACATACATACGCACACACGAACGCCTACACACACCCGCGCGTACACACACAGTACTGCATACAAACACACACACATGCATACATACACACGCACCCACACACATGCGCCTACACAAACACACACGCGCATTCATACACACACACACGCTCGTGATTGCGAAAAACATAATTTGAATTCAAGGTGGTAAAAATTCAAATTAATATAATTTTTGTTTCTTGGACTTAAACTACAGAACTTTTGGAAGACTTACTTATAACTTTAAGCCACATTTTGATTAAACTCTTATAAAGTATGCGTCCCAGAACCAGAAATCAAAAATTCTCCTTTAAGAATATAAATTCATTTACTGGACCTCCCCCCCCCTTGAAGTCCCCATTTGTTATCACAATTTCATGAAGAAGAAATTCAAGGATTCACTGCATCCTTTTTAATGCTTTCTTCATCGTACACACATTTGTTCTTTATTAATGTTAAGTTATGTTGCAGGGCCGGATTTGGAAGTGTGGAGGGATCGAAAAGATCATCATATTTTCGAAAATATCCGATACTTTGATATATATCCGAATATTTTGATATATATATGTATATATCCGATATTTTCGATCAGCACTTTAATAGTAAATACATCCCCTGACCCGTGAAAGTTAGGATATTTTGTGAAAATTTTATTGTGGGGGCCCCAGGGCAGTAGCCCCGCCTGCCCTCCCCTAAATCCGGCACTTATGTTTAGCAAATGTACTGTATATAGTTTCAGTGTTTGAAGAAAATATTATCATTACAGCTAGTTTTTGAGGAAGGACAATTTTTACCTTATTTGTCCCTCATTTTATCCTTTTTGCAGCTTATCCGCGATTTTTTGTGATCCGTGGCACTTGCGCCCTCCAATTGTATACCATACGGAACTTACTGTTGCCAATTCACTGTTGCCCGATTTTTTTACTTCCTTTTGCAAAAAAGGAAGTATTGTATTCGCGAAAATATTTTCACTCAAGACTCGACCTTAATCTCCATTTTACTCACCCCTGAATGAATGTTGAGTTTTTTTTTTTTTTTGACCCGACCACACGTGGGTAAGTGCCTAAGAACGTATAGACACCCGAAATGTCCATTTTAACGATTCCCGAGTTAATTACAACAAGTTTTCTCGTGACGGTATGTACGTTATGTACGTATCTGCGTATGTGCGTATGTATGTCGCATAACTCAAGAACGGTATGTCCTAGAAAGTTGAAATTTGGTACGTAGACTTCTAGTGGCGTCTAGTCTTCCCATTTTGGTTGCATTCGGGTGCTTATAGTGGGGTCTTTTGCCTCTTTTTTTTAGGGGGGGGGGAAAGTCATTGTTAATTTCGGTGTAAACTCAAGTTATGTTATAATTTGTTAGTTATAATTTAACTACACATGGATAAGTGCCTAATACCGTATAGACACACGAAATATCCATTTTCATGATTCCCGAGTTAATTACAACGAGTTTTCTCGTGACGACTGTATGTACGTATGAGCGGATGTGCGTATGTATGTATGTCACATAACTCAAGAACAGTATGTCCTAGAAAGTTGAAATTTGGTACGTTGACTCCTAGTGGAGTCTCGTTGTGCACCTCCCCTTTTGGTTGCATTCGGGTGTTTCTAAAGGGGTCTTTTGCCCCTTTTTGGACTGAAATCATTGTTAATTTCGATACAAACTCAAGTGGTATTATAATTCGGCGGACACTTGGCGATATATCGCCAGTATTTTGGTCGCCAAGTTTTGTCGCCAACTTGGCGACAAATTCGGCATTTTTTTTTTAAAAGTCCGATTTTAATTTGGCCACTGTTGGTGATATTTAGAGAGTAAACTATTGAATCACATTAAAAATGCCAATAATGGTGAAATGACCATTTCACACAGCTAAGTCATTATTACATAGTTTTCTCACATAAATTTTGCTTAGACCTCAAGTGTAAGTTTTAAGTACGAAGAACGTGGCTGGGGAGAATGGTTTTTGGTTATTATAAAAGAAAATAATGTAATGAAAACTTGCATATCCTCAAGTTGGCTACAGACCGTGACTGGATCGACCCCAATACATTCCTTAAGTACTTATTCAGTTTGGTCAGAAAAAAAAATTATCGTCAACTGTAAATCTTGATCTCATCGCCTTTTCTTTTGTTTGCCATTGCAATAATATTTTTTGTTTTTCTTCAAAACACATTGTTATTCCAAAAATTCAGCTTCGCAACGCTTCTTTCAAGGATTTCCTCCGACACTTCATGTCGGCACGCAGTCGATTCTCGGCCAATGCCACTGACATTTGTCGCATTCTTTTTTGTGATCACCCTGTTCTTCACTGACCTGAATTGGACTCTTAAAAAAGTTTTCCTTCCTTTTCAATTTCTCTGATCTCTTCTTTTCTTCGAGATCGCTCAAGCCAGGAGCCCTCGTTTGGTTTTTTTATTTGTCGAGTCCATACTATTGACCCAGTTCCGAAACCGAGTATAAATTTAGCGGGATTCCCCCCCCCCCTAATTGTTGGTTTTCTTCACTTCGTGTGTGAAAATTACCATCTGATATTCAAATGAGTCGAGTTAAAGCCCCTATACAGTATACTCCCGATTGTCCGTGCTAATCACCGGGCGGCGTAGCACGGATAATACGAAAAATCATTTAAGGAATATGCAGGGTAACTATATTTAAGGGGAAATAAGAAAAAACTATGTATATACTCACACAAACCCGGAACTTTTCTTTGAAATGTATTGCTTGAAAAAATCGGTGATACATTTTTGTTTTCTTTGTTTAAATTGTTGCGTGTGTCCGTACGCATTTTTCTTACTGCAATTATTCCTCCGTAATCGTAACCTGTTTCACTCATGTAATCCAATAAATGTTCCACAGATCGTAGAGCAGTAGAATGTGAAATTGTATTTTTTTCATGTTCTTCATCTTCGTTTTCGGTATCATCACTTGCGTTTGATTCAGTAACAAGTTCAATGATATTTTCGTCAGTTAGACATTGAAATCCTGATTCACATTCGTCGCTTTTAAACCACTCTTCGACATTTTCAGCGTCAAGTGATTCGAAACCTTCGATTTCTTTAACTTCCTCAATGATGTTATCGATATTATCGATAATATCGATAACATCATCGAAGCTTTAGAAAAGTGATTCCGAAATGATGCACGGATAATCCGCAAACCGGATAATCCGCACACGGATAATCGGGAGTATACTGTATATATGAGCCGACGCATCAATTTAAGATTAGACATTTTCGATCGGAGCGCGTGTTTGAGAGGTTGTCTTTTCTAGCGAGTTATCGCGATTGGTGATCGTTAAGCAATTATTAGCGGCACGTGAATTGTTTATCAAATAAAATAATCTGTTCGGCAAATTTGGCGAAATCCGAAACTTTGCTGTGGTAACCTTGTAGGGCAACAATGAAATATCCGATCCAAAATGGCTAAACTTAAGCTGATGCCTCGGCCTGTCTATACAGCGGCTCTAGGTCGAATTAAATCGAATTACAATGGAATCCTTACTTACGTGAATAAAGCGTTCCATGACCAAGTTGGGGGGGGGGGGGGGGAGAAGTGACACCTGCATGTGCCTGAAGGGAGCCCAAGATTTTCAAAAGGAGGGGTGAAATCTATGTAGGACGTAAGGGGGGCATTCCACGGTATTTTTGACATTATGTAGAGTCCGTAACGTGACCTTTTTTTGCCATAACTTTTTAATTTATTGTTTGATTTTCAAATTATTTTAATTTGAGCTGGTGTGTTGGTAGGAAAAGATCAAAATAAAATAATATGCTAATGACACAGTAAATTAAAATGTTATATGGCAAAAAATTTCATGTTACGGACTCTACATAAATGTCAAAAATACCGTGGAATGCCCCTTGGGTAAACAATATGTAGTCTAAAACATAGAGTAAAGAAACATACATAGAGAGGCCCCGTCTATGGTAAAAAGGAGTTGAACTTTAAGCCGGAATTATGGGATACAGCGGTGAAATTATGGGCGGGGTTACGATAACAATCAAATAAAGTAGCTAGCGGATTGGTTTACGTTTTTAATTCATATTGTAATGCAATTTCCAAAACGTGCCACATTAACTTGCAACAATATCTAAGTTTAAATTAACAACCAATTGAGATTCAGTGATAGAATGTTTTGAATCAAGATGTATCTCAAGATATATAGCAAGAAGCTAAGGATCTTGGGATACAGTGGTGCAACTTCCGGCTTCAATTTCTTCAAAGGGGGGCGGGAGAAGGGACACCTACTGACATCTGCATGTGCCGGAAGGGAGCCCAAGATTTTCAAAAGGAGGGGTGAAATCTTGTAGGACGTAAGGGTAAACAATATGTAAGGGGGTCCGTAAAAGTCATTTGTGACGGGCCCCAAAATTTCTGCGCCCTTGTTCATGACCCTTCGTTTTCACGTTGTGAAATATATGCAACTAAAGTGCGACGTTTGGTAAATTTCGACTTTTAAGTTATTAAGTGTCAGCATTCACGTACAAAAAACATCGGCGAAATACCGAATATTTCCGGGTAATCATTTAAATAAATGGTGACGGTTCTTAAATTTCAGTTTTTCGCTACAAGGAAGTGACACAAGCTCAAAATTAAAAAAAAAAAAGTTTTTACTATTGATTAAAACTTTTTATTTAATGTCCTTTCTTGCCATAAAATTCGCTGAAATTTAACTTGCATAACGATTCTTTTGCATAACTATTGCGCGCCGCCCGCCTTGTCTAGTGGTCAGAGGAGCCTGACTGCGATGGGGAAGTCACGGGTTCGAATCCCGGCTCGGGCGTGGATGTACCTTCTCTCCGTTGTGCTTCCTATGTGTGAATGTGTTGCTATGCTGTGAATGATTGCCTACCCTGTAAATGGGTCTTAATGGCATGTGTGTAGTGTGAAAGTCGGACTTCACAAAAAAAAAAAAAAAAAGCTCTCTACTATGTTTCCGTAAGTGTGCAAAAAGTAGAGTTTCCAGATGTTTAAATGACTTTGAACTGATATTTGCTCCGGAGAAGCGTTGATTCAAAATTTTCATTGTGATTACATTTATTATTGCTGTTGTAAGGCAACGAATTTTCGTAACAATGGGTTTTATATTTAATCATTTAATGGAGAAATGACATGACATTTACTGTTTTCGATTATAATAGTTTTAAACTAAGTTTTTTAGTAATAAATTATAGCCTAAGTTGCTCCCTGATAATGTAGCTATCTATGGTGAAAAAATGGTTAAAATCGGTCCAGTAGTTTTGAAGTTTACTCCGGACATACATACACACAGAAGTAGCCATTTATGTATAACTAGTGGTACCCGCACGGCTTTGCCCGTAATAGAAAAATTAAAAGATCTTTTGGTTCGCCTGTATATTTACAAATAATGTTTGGTGAATTTTCTCGCCAATTGGCTTGTGCCCTTGTTACTGTTCCACGTTATGATAATTTCGTAATTTACACGTCCATCTTATCATAATTTTTTTCTTAAAATTGGAATAGAAAAAGAACCACATCGAATTTTTGAAAAATCGCTTCGAGATGCACACCCCCATGCTACAAACTAACTTAGTGCCAAATTTCATGAAAATCGGTTGAACGATCTAGGCGCTTTGCGCCTCACAGAGATCCTGACAGACAGACAGAGATCCGGACAGAGAGACTTTCAGCTTTATTATTAGTAAAGATAAAGAAGATAATTTATTGATATTGTTAAATATTAATACATTATGAATGCGATGGGTGGCTTTTTTTTTTTTTTGAACAAAAATTTTCTCAAGCCATGTGAATAACCAAAGCTTATTCTTATTTTCTGACTCCTTTTTTTTTTTGGTGCATTCAAAGATGATATTTTAATTACAGCTGTGCTGTATCCTCCTTAGATTAAACGCATGTCTCCCTAGGGAGACGCGCTCCTCAGATTGGTACGAAATAAGGTGTGAAAGCCGAAAAACATGCAAATTATCACGTAATTACCCCAATTGGGTTACTGTAATTTCAGCGAGCTTGATGCATTCAAGCCCGTTTCCTTTGCTTTGTTTTTGCGTTGGAATTGCAGTGAAGTTTGTCGAGCCGCGCTACCCGTAGCGTTTTGTTTCTTTCATTTTCTACCTATAAATAGAGTAGGTCAGTAACGGGCAGACATATCACTCGGAGATTGCTATTTTTTACTTCCTTTTACAAAAAAGGAAGTATTGTATTCGCAAAAGAATTTTTACTCAAAAATCGACCTTAATTTCCATTTTGCTCACCCCCGAATGAATGTTGAGTTTTTTTTCGACCCGACCACACGTGGATATATGCCTAAGATCCTACAGACACCCGTAGTTTCCATTTCGACGACCCCCCAACTTAATTACAACGAATTTTTTCGTGACGTCCGTATGTACGTATGTATGTGCGTATGTGTGTATGTATCTCGCATAACTCAAGAACGGTATGTCCTAGAAAGTTGAAATTTGGTACGTAGACTCCTGGTGGGTCTAGTTGTGCACCTCCCCTTTTGGTTGCATTTTGGTGTTTCTAAAGGGGTCTTTTGCACCTTTTTGAGGGGAAATCATTGTTAATTTCGATGCAAACTCAAGTGGTGTTATACTTTGGCGGACACTTGATATATCGCCAGTCTTTTGGTCGCCGAGTTTTGTCGCCAACTTGGCGACAAATTTGGCGCTTTTAAAAAAAAAATCTGGTTTCAATTTAGCCACTATTGGTCATATTTAGAGAGTTAACTATTGAATCACATTAAAACTGCAACAATGGAGAAATAACATTAAATTGGTGTAGAAGGAAGTCATGTGATGCACACATCAGCTCGTTTTTTCCGGAATATCTCTGTTTTCGTAGAGTGATGAAAACGCGTAACCGCACCGATTGGAGGTCACTGCGACCTCCTAAAAAATTCCTTTTTTGGCACATTAAAACATACTGGTACAGAGTCGAGGTTTTTCCCCTTATGCCTGATATGTTCCTTATTAGATGTATTTAGTCTGGTATTTCGAATTGGATCAGCGTATTGGTGGGGGGGGGGGGCGAAGGTTTCACACTCAATATAAGAAGAACCAAAATACAGCAAAACCACGTACACTTCCATGTAAACTGTCCAAAATCGCAGGGGGGGGGGGGGGGAGGGGGATTAATTCCTTACACGACAGTCTTGGATTTGGTATGTGTACGTGATCACGTATTTTATTATTTGGTAAAACTTGGAGTTTCATTCGGCAAGTTAAAAATTTTCCCTCCCCGACCTCAAAAATTTAGGTTCGTTTCAGCTCTGCGAATACCTTTTAAACATGTGTATGCAGTGTGTATTGCAGGCAGTGCCGTGATGGACTGATCAGTAAGGCGTCGGACTTGTGACCGGAGGGTCCCGGGTTCGATTCTTACTGGTCGAAGATCCACCGTCTTAATTAATAGTGACTTTGGCACGTTAAATATGCTCATGGTCACAAAGTCCTCCAAGGGAAACGATACCTCTGGGGGGTCCTGCACCATGGAATGTTTGGTTTCGGGTCTGGATCAAAAAATCAGAGCTGTCTTTAGAGTCCCATTCAACTGGTTAAGCCACAAATAGTGGTAGGTTCGGCGGACTCTGGAGTGAAAAGTGAAAATAGAGAAAGTGTGTACTTCATATTTAATCACACATTTTGTTCTACAAACTTAACCCAGTAAGAGGGGGGGGGGGCGGGGTTCGCACGACTCCCCTAAAGCGTCCATATATCGCCTAAAGCTACATATTTCGAAAATTTCGCCCCTGACCTGCATTTGCACACGAATATTGCATTTGAACCCCCTTTCCGATAACAACTTCTCCAAAACTAGAGGCTAAATTCTCCATTGAAATCAAAAACATTTACTTTGCAATTCTTCTTTACTTCCTTAAATCAGTGCCAAATTATAGTTTCAAAAATTCAGAGTTCGCACTCTTAGACACAGGGCCTGATTACTGTTAGGAAAGAAGAATTGTTGTAGGGTTATATTTTTTAATGCACAAATTTGCTTGGAGTACATTTAGTGCTCAGTTCAAATAAGAAATACAAATACAGCGACCAGCAACAGGCTCTTGGCTCAGCTAGGCTGGTCTAGTCAATTTATTAATCCCCAATGAAGATCAATGGCCCTCCTAAAGCTATCCACCCCCTTGCTCATGACCACCTCTTCGATAAGCTGTTCCGAGTGCCCACAACCCTACTGAAGTAGTAGTTTTTCCTTATTTCCAGGTTAGTCTGAGATTTGAATAGCTTAAAACAATGACCCCTCGTCCTGCTTTCGGTGCAAAAGTTTAATCCATTAACATCATTCATTTTAATAAATTTAAACAACTGGATCATGTCCCCTTTGATCCTCCTTTGCTCCAAGCTATACATATTAAGCCTATTAACTCTAGTATCATAATCTAAATATGAAAGTCCTCTTACTAGTCTAGTTAACCTTCTTTGAACCCTTTCCAATACATAAATATCTTTCCTCGGATAAGGCGACCAAATTTGCACAGCACACTCCAAATGGGTTCTTACTAAACTCCTATATAAAGGCAGAAAAATCTTCTTAGATTTGTTAAAATCTAAGAAGGAATTCTTAACAGGATTTCGCACAATGGGGTCGTTTCCAAAATTTTTTAAGTATTTTTTTCTGAAAGAGCATGCTTAAAAAAATAGGATCTGACTATTTTTTAAATAATTTATTTAAGTTTAATATTAAAAAAAAAAAAAACTTAAATCGGTGCGCTTTCATTGTTTACACTTCTGTCGTGTGACATCACAAATGATGAAATGCCATTCAATGTTGCAACAGAACAAAATATTCAATTCACATCTTTTACTCACGTGCATTGGCAACGATAGTGTTCATACCAAGCGTAGAGCGCAATTTTAATTCGTTGCTTGATTATCATAAAGTGGAAACGTAGTAGAAAGATGCGCCAAATTGCTTCGTTTGTGACGTCATAAAGGCCCCGCCTTGTTTGAAAAATCTGACGTTTTCAAAAATTAATTAAAAAAAAAACTGTTGGGAAAATGAAAGTATTTTCTGGGTTCATGTAATTTTTTTTTGCTCATTCTATCCATTTCAATGACTAAAAGTAGTACTTTTGACTGAAGGAAACCACCCCATTGGCTCTTGCAATCAACACTGCTTTAAGAACTGCAATTTGCAACTATGCTTGTTCACAGATTATTCACAAGCAACAACCCCCTCATAAGGACCGGGGAAAACATAATTACGTATGTTCAATAATGATGCGAGAGCTCACATGAATCTAACTATTGGTGTGAAAATGCTTAAACGATTCCACACATTGACTTCCATATGAAACATTCCCATTCTTCGGCTAACTTCAGGAAACGGGACAGTGTAGAGTCCCGCATAGCTATGTGCGAGGACAACGGGACAAGGTTCCTGAAAAGGGGACTGTCCCGTTCAAGTGTTCAAAATGAGACGTATGGTAACCTTGTCTTTACCGTCAGTATACCAGAGAGATTAGTTTACATTCTAATGAATTTACAATTCATTCATTATCTAGAACAGTGGTGCCCAACCCATTGGAGCCAAATGTTCAGTAATTGGTTTCTGTAACATGCAACTACAACGATGATAACAACAATTATTGGTCGTCCGTTTTCTTTCCTTTTTCATACTTTGCTATGTTATTCAGAATAGAATGAAATATAGTGAAACCTGTGTAAGTTGACCACTTGCGGTATGCACTACCTTATTGGTCAACTTAAACAGGTGGTCAACTTATAGAGGTTGAATTATATGATGTAGCTCTAATTCTGTGCCTGAAAATAGCGGTCAACTTAGACAGGTGGTCAACTTACAAGGGTGGTCAACTTTGCAGGTTTTACTGTATTTTGAAATTTTATACATGTTCTGGTCCGCGAGAATGAATTTAATGCGAATTGCGGCCTTCGAGCAGAAAAAGGATGGTCACCTCTGAGCTGGAAGATAGTTTTATGTTATCACTGGAGGGTAGAGTCCTTACAAAATGGGTCGTGGCTTAAGAGTGTGCGAACTCTGGATTTTTGAAACTAATTTAGCACTAATTTAAAGAGGGAATGAATGCATGTTAATTGTTATCACAGCTCCCTGAAATTTCTGTATGTAATGTTAAAAAAAAAAAGAAAAATTAATTTGAATTTTGACATCTTGAATTCAAATTATGTTTTTCGCAATCACGAGTGTCTGTATGTAGGCGTGTGTGTTTGTGTGTAGGGGGATATGTGTGTGTGCGTAGGCATGTGTGTTTGTGTCTGCGTGCAGGTATGAGTGTGTGGGTAGTTGTGTGTATGAGTGTTTGTGTGTGTGGGGGGGGGATGTATGTGTGTGTGGGCATATGTGTTTGAGTGTGTGGGTAGTTGTGTGTAGATGTGTGTGTATGTGTTTGTGTGTGTGTACGTGCGTGTATGTATGCGTGCAAGTGTAGGATATGGACGCAACTTGGAGACGGTTTTCGCTATAGGAGCAGCATCGTGAGGAGCCGGTCGACGGTGATGCTGCGTAGGGTGGCGGTGGGAAAATAAAATCAAAGGACGCCAAAAGCAGTCAAGTGAAAGCAATAAGCAATCGTGATTGCTTAAAAAAAATCATAGTCATCAGTTTCAAAACTTTGTATTCAAATGCAGCTACTAATATTAATTATAATTTATTCTAAGTATAGCCATTTTGCTAGGCGTATTTACGGCACATTTTCCACGCTCGACATATTTTCTCTCTCTCCTAGCAAATGAACGAACCGTTGTCCGTTATGTTGGTCTATTCTTGTACCGCGAGGTCGGAGTCAGCCATTCACCCCTGACTAGGATTGAAATGAAATTCGTTTCTTTGTATTTTGTTATATTTTACCTTTTCTTTTTGTCATGAAACTTCAATTCGTATTCGCATTCATGGATTGTCTTTTGCAACTCCTATTACAGTAAAGCTTCGATTATCCGGGTACCGATTAACCGTAGGTTCGATTAGCCATACCGATCAATGATCGTGCTGTTTTCCCTTTTTACTTTCTTTTACAAAAAAGGAGGTATTGTATTCGCAAAAAAAATTTCACTCAAAAATCGGCCTTAATTTTCATTTCTCTTACCCCCGAATGAATGTTGGTTTTTTTTTCGACCCGACCACACGTGGATATATGCCTAGGAACGTACAGACACCCGAAATATCCTTTTTGAAGACCACCAAGTTAATTACAACGAATTTTCTCGTGACGTCCGTATGTACGTATGTATGTGCGTATTCGTGTATGTATCTCACATAACTCAAAAACGGTACGTCCTAAAAAGTTGAAATTTGGTACGTAGACTCCTAGTAGGGTCTAGTTGTGCACCTCCCCTTTTGGTTGCATTCAGGTGTCTCTAATGGGGTTTTTGGACCCTTTTTGGGGGGAAATCATTGTTAATTTCGATGTAAACTCAAGTGGTGTTATACTTTGGCGGACACTTGATATATCGCCAGTCTTTTGGTCGCCGAGTTTTGTCGCCAACTTGGCGACAAATTTGGCGCTTTTAAAAAAAAAATCTGGTTTCAATTTAGCCACTATTGGTCATATTTAGAGAGTTAACTATTGAATCACATTAAAACTGCAACAATGGAGAAATAACATTAAATTGGTGTAGAAGGAAGTCATGTGATGCACACATCAGCTCGTTTTTTCCGGAATATTCGTATTACAACGAAATTTCTCGTGACGTCCGTATGTACGTATGTATGTGTGTATGTATCTCGCATAACTCAAAAACGGTATGTCCTAGAAAGTTGAAATTTGGTACGTAGACTCCTAGTGGGATCTAGTTGTGCACCTTCCCTTTTGGTTGTATTCAGATGTTCCTAAGGGGGTCTTTTGCTCCTTTTTGAGGGAAATCATTGTTAATTTCGATGTAAACTCAAGTTGTGTTATACTTTGTCGGACACTTGGCGATATATCGCCAGTATTTTGGTCGCCAAGTTTTGTCGCCAACTTGGCGACAAATTTGACGATTTTTTTTTTAAATTTTAAATCTGGTTTCAATTTGGCCACTGTTGGTGACATTTAGAGAGTAAACTATTGAATCACTATAAAATTGCCAGTAATATGGAAATGGCATCAAATTGGAGTAAAAGGAAGTCATGTGATGCACACATCAGCTCGTTTTTAAATAAAAAATTGAAAGTTATAGGAAAAAAAAACGATCCTCACTGCAATGTTTGCTCTTCCTTTTTTCTGCTTATAATGTTTGTCAAATGCCTTGATATATTTACTTCGAGGATTAATTTATAGAATCCCCCCCCCCTTCCCATTTTAAATGGAACTTTCAATCGTCTTTTTTTATGAAATCCATAAACTATTTAAATGATACAATGATGTATGGTATCGCCAAATAAGTATAGTTTCTATGCAACTTTGACCAAACATTGCAGCAAATACTTGGGTCGCCATAAAGTTGTAAAATATCCCCAAACAGGGGCGCTCATATAGGGGGGGGGAGGGGGGTAAGGGGGGGGGACTCAAGCTCCCCATTAGAAGTTATTACTTCATTGCTTTCAGTACTTTTTTCTCTGCAAAAATATAAAAACATTTCTTCTCCAGCCATTAATGAATAATTTATTAAAAATGTCAAACTTTAATAACTCGAATCTGTACCGAAATCGGTTTCTATTGGGAAAATATGCTTCTAGATCATGGTGAAAATATTTGAGCCCCCCCCCCCCCTTGAAATTTTGCGTATGGGCGCCCATGACTATGAAATCACTTGCCTCCAATAGCGATAAATCCATCATTCCCTTATCCTGCACTCTAATTTCTTAAATTAAAAATTAAATGTTGGGAAATGTCAAGTGCTACATTTAGGAAATGGAAATAAGTGTACAAGTTACTATTTGCAAGGTTCAGTCATTAGTCAGGCAGACAAAGTTACTGATCTGGGGGTCTTAATAAGTCAGGATTTAAAGTTTAGCCAACAGTGCGGCTGAGCTAATATATAGAAGTTTGGTAAGACCTCATTTGGAGTATGCTGTTCAGTTTTGGTCTCCTTATCTTAAGAAAGACATTAATGTATTGGAAAGTGTTCAAAGGCGAGCTACAAGGCTAATAAATGGACTTTCTCACTTAGACTATGATTCCAGGCTTAGAAGGCTAAAAATGTACAGTCTTGAGCAAAGAAGAGACCGAGGGTACATGATTCAGTTGTTTAAATTTATTAAAATGAAAGATGTTACGGGGCTGAAGTTTAGCACTGAAAACAGGACAAGGGGTCATTGTTTTAAGCTATTTAAATCCCAGGCTAACATGGATGTTAGGAAAAATTATTATTTTAGCAGGGTAGTGGAACCTTGGAACAGTTTACCGGAAGAGGTGGTAATGAGAGGGCCATTGATATTCACTGGGGATTGTAAATTGACTAGGACCAGTCTAGCTGGGCCCAGAGCCTGTTGCTGGTCGTCACTTTTGTATTTGTATTTGTATAAAAAAAATTGAATTTGTTTTCAGGTTTTGGGTGGCGTTGTGCTGGGAACAATGATGTGGGTCTTGGCTACAACTCCTACAGTTAAGAGCTTTTTCACTGGTAGCTTGGTAAGTTTCATCATTTATTAGATCGCATGTTTTAACTTTGACCTGTACATTCACCATAATATTAATTCTATGTGTGTTATTTATTTTTCAGATATTCACCTATATAGTTTTATGTGTTGGTTCTCTACTGTTTATAAATGGTATGTGTAATACTTTTGTCAAGTTCTTACTATCACATATATTATTTCTCAAAAATGTTTTTTGTGAGAACGCCATAACTTCCTTTAATACCTCGCCAAACTTCATAAGTAAGATATTATTTCAGAGATATTTTTTCCAGCTTTCGGCGAAAAATAGATAAACAATCCTCACTTTGTCTGTTTTTTTAAACGGCAATTTATTTTGTATTTTATTGCGCATTGCTTTCATGTATAACTTCCTAGAATGGAGGATCGTTAGTTCAGTTAGAGTTTCATGCTAGTATTTCGAGGATCGTGGATTCGAATCAAAAGGGCTAACACATGTTGCTTTAGGAATTAATTTTCTCAGCAGAATTCTGCTCCGAATTTTCAGTAAATACTATGTGATTAAAACTTATTTACAGGATTCTGAATTACAGCTCTATTGTTAAAATCAGGAACTGAAACATCAATTTTATTATGGTAAATATTGTATGCCATTTTACTGCAGCAATGGCGGCGACTCGGAGGAGGGGGGGGGGGTAGCAACTGCCTCCCCACTTTTTATGATTAATTTATTTATTTCATTTACCAGTATAGGAGCCAAAACAAGTATTTATGGCATCTTAAACTACTTCAGGGTAAATAATATCAGTCTAAGTCATGTCTAGGTTTTTTTTTTTTTTTTTAATTTTTAAACCCTGGAATTCCAGGGTTTTTGATTAATGACTCCTGTTACTGTTGTGCTGTCCCTAACTGGTGCTTCTTGAGTTACACACTTGGAAACTCCACATAAAATTATGATACATTTTTTATGAGAACAACGGAAAAGCTGATGTTAATCCAAAAGCCAAATTAAAAAATATGAATTTTTAGTGCAGTTCATTGAAGTCACTACACTATTCTTATATATGCTTATTAAATTTCTGTAATTTTTTGAAGTTTTATATTTTTTGAAATGAAGTGCAGCATCTTATTAATGTGAAAGTCATATTGCTTTTATGAATAAAAAAAAATCCAACCCATAGTCTTACCCCAACAAATCTGAAAAATCATTGAAGTTGATTAAACGTCTCTAAATCTGCAGGAAAAATTATTAAAACATACCTTTATCAGTGAAAATTTGTATGTGCTGTTTTCCTTGTCCAGGGTGGCGACAGATCAGGGAGATCAGGGAAAGTCAGGGAAATTTATTAATCAGGGAAAAGTTAGGGAAATATCAGGGAATTTCAAAAAAATAACAAAAAATCAGGGAAAATTGATTTTATGAAGATTTTTTTTTTTTTTTTACTTTACAAAATTAAGTATTCTAATTCCATACGCATTTTCGGTCAATTATCTATTCAAAAAAAAAAAAAGTAAAATTAATGAGGTGCGATTATACACTGCCGCATATTTGTGCATCTTTTTTCCTCAACGTCAAAGTATTGAATTTTACTTATTAACCACGGGATGAACTTCCCAAGATTGCTTCTGTGTCTGTTAGGTTGTTTATTTTACCTAGCTTGAAATTTCTTTTCACACTTTCAATGCGAGGTAAAATAAACAACCGTACAGGCAAAGAGGAAGCCTTCATTAATGCCGTAGCTCCTTTGCCTTTATTCCATTGTCTCGAAGTGATTAGCGTACTGTAATCACGATTTCAAGAAGAAATCTTTGGTTTTTGAATTAATAGTGATAAAAGCTTAAAAGTTATTACTTCTTCGTTTTTTAAATTTAATTGCTAAAATTTAATTTTCAATCAAAAAAACTTTGTTTTGTACCGTTATACTATTTGCTGTCGCCGCAGATTATATAATGGTTTTCTTTTCTTCAGACTTAAATGATTTTTTTATTTTATAACCAAGTTGTATTCTTCTTTTATATATTTTGAACTAATTGCTTTTTTTTCTGTTTTTTTTTCCTTGCATTTCAAAGTTGTTTGGTACAAAAGCAATCTAAGATTTTTTTCGTTACATACTTAAATCATTTGAAATAGAGTTAACTTGTATACTTAAGTAAATATCTTTATTTTTTATCTTTAAAATTCTGTATTCATTCATTAAAACCTACGTTCTTGATTAGAGAAAAGCTCTCCATGAATGGATGTCAAAAGGTTTCATCTGTTTTGCATAAATATGTCAGTTATATAAGAACAACTACATTACTTCTATTCTTTCACTACTACTTGTTATTCTTGCAACAATTATTATACTGTTTGAAAATTTAGTTCAAAGTAATTTCAATTACTTTTCAGTTCTGTCATAAATACACATATGTTTTTAAGAGTGATTTTAATAGTTTCTAAAAATTCTTCTGCTAAGTGGTTTCTGGAAGTAAAGTATCTTTCCATTGTAGAGAAATTTAATATACTGTTTTGTAGTCCCCCCCCCCCCCCGAAAAAAAGACTTGATATTTTTTTTTTGCCATTTTGTTAAAAAAGTAGCATCTTTTTAAAATATATCTTTAGTTCAGCAACTTTAAACAACTTAAAACGTTTAAAATACTGCATTTTAAACAAACGTACAATGGATTTCAAGTAGAGCAAAGAAAGGAAACCATTACCATTGGTAATGTAAATCAGGGAAATTTGGTGAACTAAATCAGGGAAAAGTCAGGGAACTTTTTTTCACAATTCCTGTCGCCACCCTGTTGTCATAGTCCATCAGAAATAGATTTTATTAGTGATTGCTGTAATTTGATAAGATTTGTTTGAACTGTTTGACTGATGACCAATATTCTTTTCCTTAGGAATTTTAGGATGGATTGGGTCTTATAAAAGAGGGACTTGCCTTATGAAATTTGTAAGTAAAGTTTTCGTATGGTAAAATAATTTTGAAGAACTTTGTTCCTAAACAAAAATATATTTCTTTTACTACAAAATTTCAAATGTATTGTTACGAAGCCAGCCACTTCGAGAAATTCTTTGAATGACAACACAGTTCTTGAGAAAACACAGGAGATCTATTTACATCTATGTACAAGAAATATCCTTATCAACTGCTAAATTAACCATAGCAATTAGGCAAATATCAGTTAACACTGTAAGCGCAACGGTAACACACGTATTCACATTAAAATATGCAAAAACACAGCTCAAAGGCTTCACAAAACAGAGCTAATACACTACACACTCTCCAGCGCAACGGCTCAGTCAAGACTAACTTTGATCATGCCTCCATGGCTATTTATAAATCTTGAAAGAAAGCTCTCAAACATTCCACGTGATTCCTGAAGTTTCATTTCATTTTCTTTTTATTCATTCACAAATTTACCTTCAGAAATGGAGATACCAAATACTTCATTCGAATGTAAGGGGGTTGTATATTCATTACGAGAAACTATTTACAGGTTACCAGGGCCCAATACAGGCCAATTTTGCTACCGTTTTTCGGTACCTTCACAAAAATCTTGTTTCGAAATCGGTACTTTCACAAAAATCATGTAATAAAATCAGTAGCTTCACAAAAACATCAAAAATTTCACAAAAATTAGCATTTTAAAATATAAAATTTGTTTCTCTGTTTAAAACAAAATTTACTCATGAAATAAAATCTAAGCAGGTTTATATGAACAATCGCTTAAATAAAAACCTTTTTGTAGTATTTTAACTAATTTTTAGCTGTTTCTCGCCTAAGTGTATTTATGCAATATTATCGCAATCTTTCAACATCTGTTTTGGGAAACCGTTTTTCTCATAACTTCCTATATTGTACACAGTACATAACCCATTAAGCTGAAATTACGATGGTATTTTTCATACTTCTTAGGTTTTTAGCTCCCCCCCCCCTCCCCAAGAAATGAAATCTGTTAAAAATAATACTAGATGACATTTACACTTTTTGAACTAAAATTTCGCTTGTTCTACTTCTCTTTTACAAAAATTAGGATGTCTCTTAAATTTTACAAAAACAATGCTGATAAAAAAAAAAACTTTTACAAAAATAGAATGATGCAATACTTTCACAAAAATAGGTAGCGAGAAAAAAATCCTGGATTGTCCCCTGGGTTACATTACTAAGATAATTTTAAGTGAAAGATAATGGTATAAATGCCAAATTTAGCCAGATGACAGCAAGTTAATCATAAAAATAATTACTATTTACTGAATTTGTAACAACATTTTATACTCATATGTAAACTCTGATAATTTTTATCTGCCATTATTTTGTTTGGTGGCTCAGCTCCAGTACATCTTTCCTTTTTTGGATGAATTAAAAAAAAATAGATTAGTGGTTTTCAAGTTTTTTGAAGTTATGATTTTCCCACTACTAAGTTGTCACGTACTGATCCTATAAGCTGTTACTGCGTTGCAGTGATAGGTGTATCCAACTAGCGATAACTGTATGATTCTGATATCTTCAAAATGTTAAACATGTGTCGTGATGCGTCTTTAAGTATAAGTAAAAGAGTCCTTCTGGCCTTCTCTGCATAATAAGATAAATAAGATAAGATTTATTAACAAAACAAAATACACATACATAACAGTAAGCAAAATAAAATAAAGTAAAGTTAAAAAACTTACAAATTATAAAACATAAATTACAAACATCATAACAAAACATTAAGAAAATCTTGACTAAAGTTCAACATGAGTTAGTATTAAATTCAATACTAAAGAGCGCCAAAGGCACTGTCCGCAATGTTTTTTAATTGGTTTAGTATGGAGTACAAACACAAATATGTATTAACAGTAATATTTACAAATTAATTTCACACAAGTAATAAAAATTTTACACAGAACAATAACACAGAATAATGTTTGATCTTTAGTGTTTTCAAACACTTCTTACACCGAAGATAGTACTGGGAAGACAAAATGTAATGTCTTTTTTTTTCAAGCAAATAAACTTTTAAATTTTAATCAGTGATATAATAATTATCCGCGTTATCAACGGTCTTTTGCCATTAGCATGCAAATGTTCTCCCCCGCATAGATAAAAATCTATTTTTTAAGCAAAATTTCTAGAAATGTCATG
Source organism: Uloborus diversus (assembly GCF_026930045.1). Lineage (NCBI taxonomy): Eukaryota > Metazoa > Arthropoda > Arachnida > Araneae > Uloboridae > Uloborus > Uloborus diversus. The sequence goes on from NC_072731.1 coordinate 266,449,394, forward strand.
ATGGGTACAAAACAAATTTTCAGGTTTTTGTCTCATAGAAAGTATTTTAACAATCGGAAAAAAGATAACATCAGATGCTAAAATATATGACGAGAATAGTACCACTATTATCAGCAGAAAAGAAGTGATCCTGAAACATGATAATGTTAAATCACACGGTCCCTTAAAAGATTATTGAACTGTGGTGGAATGCTTCACCCACCATACTTCCTGACATTGCACCATCTGATTTCCCTTTTTGTCTCTGTCTATATGTGACAAAAAACTTTAAAATTTGTCAGATATCCTAATTACCAGATGTTAATGAAAAACTCCAGATATTTTGCTCAAAAACAGAATAATTTCTGTCCATCCAGAATTAAAAATTTGTTCCCTACGTGGTCAAAGAATCCCTAGTAGCACTAAAAACCGAACGACGTAGAAAAACTTTCAAAACCAATATAGAACTATATTTTCACCGACGTCGAACTACTTAAAAACTTGCCACTTCCGTTACGTTCACGAATATCGGCCCTGAACATTCAGGAATAACGGTCGTGAATATTCAGAAATAACGGTTCTAAAACCGATCGACGTAGAAAATTTTTCAGAAACTACATAGATCTATATTTTTACCGACGTCGAACTACGTAAAAACTTGCCACTTCCGTTATGTTCACGAATATCGGCCCTGAACATTCAGGAATAACGGTGCCGAATATTCAGAAATAACGGTCCTAAAAACCGATCGACGTAGAAAAAGTTTCAAAAACTACATAGAACTATATTTTCACCGACGTCGAACTACGTAAAAACTTGCCACTTCCGTTACATTCACGAATATCGGCCTTGAACATTCAGGAGTAACGGTTCTGTATCGTCACCCCAATTGCTATAAGGCGACAATATGTCTTTTTTTAGATACAATAATTTATAAATAAAGAGTTTTTACACTTTTTTCAAAACATATTCATCATAATAGCGGTTGATTTTATTAAGTGAGAAGGTTTTGTACTATTGCTCGGCACAAGCATGCAATTTCATACATCAGATGCATTTGTGTTCAAGATACATGAAGCTTAAGCATTTTCCCGATTTTATTAAAGTGAAACCGTGCTTTCTATTTACGTACTTAAAGTACAATGAAATATTAAGAAAAAACCCTTTAAAAAAAGGAGAAAATAAACTTTTCAACTCAATATTGAAAGAAAATTGCCCTTTTTCTAAAATTCTTAAATGAAAAAACAAGTAAATTGAAATTTAATAAATAATAATTAATAAACTAGGATTAAATAAGACGGTTAAAATCTTTCACGTTTTGTAAATACGATGGCTTTTGCATTTTGCAGTATAATACAGCAAAAATTTCAGAAATAATTTCTGCTTAACATATTTTTTTGTCAGTAAATAAAAAGTAGTAAAAATAAAGCTTTCTTACAGTAAAAAAACAGTCAACCTTCAAATTCCAATAAATATAAAATAATCATTAAATATATTTTACTTATTATGCATAAATCACCATACTATACCTATAAATGACATCTTCAATAAAACAATAACCACATCAGTAAAAACAGTAGAAAGAACAGAAAAATAAGAGTATACTTATGTTTCTTCTAAGCATGAGACTACAAACTGAAATTGTACTTTTTCAGCAATACTTTTTAGTAGTAATTTTTAAAAGCAGTAACAGAGGAATGCAGGTTGAGGCTCTTAGATTTTCTTTTATGCAAGGCATGAAATTACTTAGTAGTTTTTCAGTTTTTGGGAATAAAGTTGTTATTCAAGAGTTAAAGACTTCTCGTAGCAAAATACAATATCTTGCCAAAATAAAGAGTAGAAGCAAAACTATTTCTTAAAATATTTATTAAAAACGAATTAAATAGAACTGGTTTACATAGTATATACAGGAAACACTGCATCAGCTGTAAATATATGAAGTCAATTAAACACACTAAGGTAAAGACCGGAGCAACACAATCTAATCATCCATTCACCATGGAGAATTGGGATTGTTCGCAGCACTCAATCCTTTCCACACATGAAGTCTTCAGAATACTTAACCAAATCTTGTTTTCACGTATTGAAATAGCATAGGGAGCACCAGCTAAAAAACATAAGAATTAAAAACATTAAACATTTTTTACTGTACAAAATAATAAACCATCAATTTTTGGCTATTTTGTGATAGATTATGGAAAAGACATGGAGAATTATTTTTCCTACTTATCGATAACATACAATCAATCGACTGTATACTGAGTAAGAACAATCTGTTTTTAGACAGTCACAGGGGAGAATTGAATTAGTCATGTTGATTGTACCAGTAATGTAATGTTAAAATTGCAAAAAATGCACTTTTCTTTGAAATAGTATGAATGGCGCAGCCAAGGAGTTTTGGAGTCGAACCTCCCGAATAGAACTCTCAATTTCAACACATATAGCAGGGTTTAGTTTTTTACAGGACATGGAAAAAAACTAGGTTTTTTGCAGGTAGAAACTGTGGTGAAAACCTAGAAAATACTGTCAGCCCTGCTTAATCAGGAAACAGTTGAATGAATACCCAGCTTATATGAATAAAACCTCTAAACCTCTTGGAACCAAATATTTCTCCACAGACGCAATGTTAAAGATCCCCACTTAATCGAATAATTTCCCCCAATAATTATATAATATTGATTAGCTTTTGTTAACATTTTTGTTGAGAAAAATTTTGAACAGACTAGATATCTAGATATAAGCTAAGAACAGCTATTGACGTAAAAATGTAAAACAATAATTTTCGCTATCAATAGGAGAGGAAACATTCATTTTCCATCAAAATAACTCTTCTAATCCACCTAATTTCTCTTGTCGTTGAGAAATATACACGTTTCAGACAGTAATAAATTGATAAATACATAAAATTGATGCTCTTGGTGTCACGAAATCGAAGGAACAGTAAAATATATATATACATATATATAGGCAGAGTTTTCGACATAACAAGGTCATAATCATAATAAAATACTGTTCTAAAAATTAGTCATGATCACTAAAAATAAGTGTAAATATGTAACGAAAAAAAGTCTTAGTAGAATAACAATTGAAATTTTTTAAATGAGTCAAAATTAGAGAAAAAAGAATGCTCTAGTGAAGTAGCAAAACGTAATAATTATCACGACTAAAACTTAGCAAAGATTTCGAATACCAAATTGCAGAATGGTTTCAAATGAGATTCAAGCGCCCAGATACAAAAAAAGGTGCTCAAAAGATTGCACCATTCCTTGTGTCTCTAAAGGGGGTTCCCGTTCATATCCCCTTTTTATGGAGGTGAAAATAGAGTCAAAAGGTCCAACCAAATGGTGTGAAAAGTTTTAGGTACGTACGTTTTTTAGGCTTCTCTGCAGGCTTGGCAAGGTTTCGGACACTACGGTAAAAACCCTGGTTTTTACCGTCCTGTCCAAAACTATATTTATAGAAAAATTTTAGTTTGTGACAAAACATCAAAAACAAAATAAAATGTATCAAAGAAATGTTTTATACTGAACATTTATTCAATGTGAACATTCAACTTATTTATGCAGCTGATTTTAATCTAATTACATAGAAGTTAAATTCTTGATTAAAATTTTAATTTGTATGCATTAATTATTTATTTTTTTGATAAAGTAATCAATTTTCCCTATGTTTATACATGTGCAAATGAAAGTGGGGTTGGCAAGCTTTATAATGCCCTGTTCAAAACCTTTGTGTCCAAAATTATTTTCCGAGAAAATATGACAGAATAAAATGTGTCAAAATTATGTTTTCTTTTTTTTTTGACTATTTAATATATTTATTCAACGTGAACATTCAAGTATAAATATATATGTATTTATACAACTGATTTTAATCTAATAATGTAGAAATTAAATTCTTCATTAAAAATTTCAATTTGTATGCATGTTATTTTTCCCAGCCATAAACCAAATTTTTTGACATTTATGCATGTGTACAAAAGAAAATGTTCAAAATATTAGTGAAATAATCGACTTAAATGCAAAAAATTTTACAGTTATAGGATGTATTATACATCAAAAGTATGAACTAAAAAAAGAATATTCGCAAGTTTTGAAATGTAAATGTTTAATCATTAATTTCTCGTCTTCAATTTAACAATAATTTTCTGAAATTTAAAAAATTGCATAATAGAAAATCCTTGAAACTTTTCTATAACATATTGTTAAACATATGCTGAAAATGAAAATAACTTATTCATTGATTTTATAAAAATACATAAAAATAGTTACTTACAACAGAAAAAAAAAATCGATCGCTACTAATGATGTAAAAAAGATGGTGCATTACAAAATATAGGTGAAACAAGTATAAGAAATAAACAAAATGACTTTTCTTGACCAAAATAAATAATCGCTAAATATTTAAAAAATGCTTGAAACGACGAGGGTGGGTTAGAGGGGATCACTCTGATTTTAGAGTAACTCACGTTAAACTTCGGCCCCTAACTTCGGCTTAATTTTTTTTAGAACAGAACCGCTACCACCAACGCCTCGGAAGAGTTTCTGAATCTACTCCAGCATTTCCGAAGAAAAAATTCATAAGTCCCTTCGTTTTCCGAATTATGTCACCATTCAAAACGTCTTTAATCAATTTCTTACATTAGTGCTCTAAATTCCTAAACAATAGATAAAGCTTGAAAAAAAATCTCTAATTTTATGAATAGTGTTAGTTTTAAATTACTCAGAACTACAACTAGAGTTTAATTTCAGAAATTGAGGGAGTGGGAGGAGGGGCACGCAAGTGTTCTCGGAAATACAAAAAATAGTCGTAAAAAATAGAGTTCAAAATAATCATAAACATTGAGCAAAAAAACCGTTTGAAAGCTTGCACCCGAGTTTGTTTTGAAGTGCAGTGGCAGATTTAAAATATAGCAAATGTTGCAATTGCGCGAGAGGCCCCATAACCATAGGGGCACCGTAGGAGTTACAAAAATGCTTATGATAAATGTTTTATGACTTCTGTGATAGAGAAATAGGGCCCTAAAATGTATTTCGACGGGCCCCAAACTTGTAGCTCCGCCGAAGCAATACAGAAATTACTGCATTACTGTGGTTCATATTACAAACATCGAAAAATGAAAGATTCCCATTGAACCGACGGTAATTTAACAAAAGGAAACAAAACCGGTTTCGCCATGTCATATTTGTTTCCATGATCTCCAATTCTGCAATATATCACCAAATGATTGTCAGTCTGAGACGCTATATTAGTTTTGCATTGAAATAAGTAATTAATAACCACAAAAAATCAGTTAATAGGCTTTTTATAACACCCGATCGAAAATAAAAAGGGAAGTGCACAACTGTAACGTGCGCATATCCCACATGCGAAAATTTAAACTTCTACAACTTACCATTTTTGACTTATGACTTATAAAAGATATATACGTACATCCAGCCGCAAGAAACAACGCAATAATTAACTTGTTTAGTACTTGAATGCAGTATTAAAAACTTTTTCAGGGGTGACTAAAATAGAAATTCATACTGAAATTTAAGTAAACAATTTTGTTTGAAAACAATAACTCCCTTTAATTTGTATTAAAAAATAAAACAACAAAGGTCCTTTTTTTCAAAAACATCGGCCAATTCCATAGGCTTTTTGATGTTTTTAAGGCCGATGTTTCCTGCAAGTTAGCATCGGCAGCCGATGCCGATGGCTAAATTGTTGAACCATCGGCGCTGATTCATCAGTCGAGTCCTACAAATTACTATAAGAAAGACCACCTCAAGTGTGCATATCTCTACAAATTGCTGGATTTGTGTGAACAATCTACTCCTTGGTACAATCCTCCTTTCCTTAGAATAAATAGGGAGTTGAGGGGTACCGAGTACTCTGTAACTGCTTGGTACTCGGCCAAATTTTGCTCAGATACTTGGCTAATACCGAGTAGTTGTAAAAAAAAAAAAAAAATCGAATATTGGTTTAAGATAGAGTTTACAGTTAATAAAAAAAGTCCAAGCACATAATATAGTGCAATTATTTAAAATTCAAATTTAAATTTTGAGAATAATGAAGTTTGTTATACTTCAATGAAGTAAATCTTTATTTTAATGTCAACAAAAAGTTAATAAAACTTATTTATTAAAAATGAGACAAAAAAGGCAATTATAGAAAATATGAAATTTTTATATTATTAAATAGATTTTTGGTACAAACAAAATTTATATAAAAATACCTTCGATTTAAAAATAAAAGCAAATAAATCATTTTTTTAAGCAAATAAAGTGTTAAAAGCAGAAATGTGCAGGAACACTGCAGACACATGTTTTGGCATTACAAGGAATATCTTTTTCAATCCACAAAATGTGAGCTTATGTGTTAAAAATATCCGACAAAAGTCGGATATTTTTGTAGGATGTATTTACATTCATTAGCTCACTTTATGCACTACAGAAAGAGACCTTCCTTGCAACGCAGAAGCACAGGTCTGCAGGATTTCTGCACATTTGTGTTTTAACACTTTATTTGCTTTAAAAAATTATTTACGTTTGGCAACTGGAACTATAACAATAGGTTGATATAATTTGTTTTAATTCCAACTTGGTTAATCATACCTTTTATTTATTTGCTTTCTTCTAATTTTAAAAAATAACATTTTTGTAAAATTTTTGACACAAGCAAAAGTTTTTAAATGATGAATAATTAAATTTCAGATGAAGTTTTGTTTTAAAAACTTATGTGGACATGGAGGTCTATACTACAGTTCCAATGAGTTCAAAATTCATCATGTGTTTGTCTGTGGTTCTTAAAGTATATTTGATATTCAGTATTCGGCCAAGTAGTGACAGGTCGAGTATGCAGCACTCAGCCAAAGTGCTCGTCTCTAATAGGGAGAATTCTAAAACATACAAACACTGGCACACTTAAATACAAGATGATTCTTTTGAATAGTTCATTGATAGTTAAGAATCGAGTTTGAAAACTGATAACATTAAAAAATGATAACAAAAAGTGATTACTTGAACATGCAAATGAATAGAGAAAATTGGGACTGAGGGATTTTGATAATAGCAATAAAGGATTGATAACATTGGCCCCAATCATATAAGGCAGAGTCTACTGTACATTTTCTATAATATGATTTCTTACCATTTTTGTCCGGGTCTGCAGCAACATTATTGCTTGTTGAGTATATCCCAAAACTAACTTTCCTGCAGATTTTTCAAACACTAACTAGGTAACAAATCTGTAATAGAAAAAGAAAAATGAATGCAAACAACAGAACTATCCATAAACTAAACACACACACACAAAAGGGGGTAGGTACTTTACATAAATTAGACAAACATCAAAGTTAGGAATCAGTAAAAATCCTACTGGTCCTTCGTACAAGTCAACATGAAAATGTACAAGTCTACAGACATCATTGGTCCGCTTTAAATTTAACCAATAAATATGTCTGTACGTAAAATTATTTACGCTTTAGGATTGCATTCATTAAGTAATCTTTACTAATAATGAAACTGAAAGTCTGTATTTGGATCTCTGTCTATTACGCGTATAGCGCCTAGACCATTTGGCCAATTTCCATGTAATTCGGCGAACACCTCAAAGCGATTTTTTCAAAATTCGATTTTGTTCTTTTTCTATTCCAATTTTAAGAACATTTTACCAAGCAAATTATCATAACATGGACAAACAAATGCCAACGATATGTGCCAAGGGTCGAGCAAATTAACATAGCAAATTGACGAGGAATTCATCATCCATCATTTGTAAATATACAGGCGAACCAAATGACCTTTTAATTTTCTACGACGTGCAAAGCCGTCCGGGTACCACTAGTTTTAAATATAACTTTCTTATTTTTAGCTAATTGATTTAACATTAAATAAAGCACTACATTCAAAAAATTTTGTAGGGCCATAAACATTTAAATTTTAAACAGCCAGGTGTTATGTCTGAAAACTAATTTCATTAATCAACCCTTAAAATGGGCTACCAAAAATTTGATAATTTAATTTTGCCATTTTTACTTAGTTTCAAATGCTGAATAAAATGTGGATGATTCATATAAATTATGTACTTGTACAGCGATTTGAAAAAAAAAAGTTAATGAATGGTTTGGCTAATAATTAGTTCAGGCATCAACCAGGCTTATGCTTTTGAATTTTTTCTAGCAAAGTGTGATCATAAATTGCCAGGCGCTGGTGGTACCGAGGACCACCGATTTTTTTTTTTTTGTGGTCTGATGCAGGTTTCACTGGTCTGGGACCAGTGGACTAGCCATAATTTTGAACGCTGAACATTTTGCACTATTAACAACAAAATGAACTAATTTCATACACAAAATAAGTGAAACTAGAAACATTTTTTAGTGTCCAAAACCTAAAATCCCTTGCACTGAAATACAAAAACAAAATTTTGAGCAGCAAAGGTAAACACTTTGAATAGATATCTAATATTTGAATTGAAACACTGACACAATGCATTTTAGACCAGAAAAACAACTCCTTTTTTTTCCCCAATAATAGTGAAATCCTTTTCCTCATTTAGTAAAAAGGGACCCTTGTCGAAGTGTACCAATAAAGTTATTTCATCCATCCCAGATCAATATAAAATGCATTGGATTAAAATGAAACTGAGAAACTAATTCCTAATCCTAAGTAGAAAGGGGAAGTCTGCAAAAATTATTTGCATCTTAAAATGCTAATCAAGAAAATGCATTTGAACAAAGTACTTCAAAAAAAACTTACAGGACCAAAATAGTTTGGAATATAAAACCATCTTAAATGCATAGGAAATAATGTTATTTGTACATTATTTGCTAACAAATCTTATGCAAACATTACTAAATAAATATAATTCTCTGCCATAAACAATAAAACAAATATTAAAGCAAGTGTATAAATTAAAATTTGAAGGGGTAAGAAAAGAACTGAAATTATTGGGGGGGGGGGGGGATGCTACCTCAATTTTTAAAAGCTGGAAAATAAAAATAACATGGAATAAGATCAACTTAAGTTCAACACACATTCCAAATACTCAACTCACAATAAGAAGAAATAGCGTTGTAAATAATACAAAAATCAGCCAAAAACTACAGAATCATAACATTTTATATTTTGTAACTTTGCTTGTAATGTTACTTACTTAAATTGTAGTGCAAAATGATGTTTCAATATGCTGAATCCAACTTATCAATGGCGATGTTTCTTTCACAAAGTTGCCATGCCGTTTGCCGCCATACAAATACTTACAGACTGAAAGTAGCGTCATCATGATCATGTGACATCCGGTTCCGGAAGTGGTCTTGGTTAAAGTTATACAGATTCACGTCGAAATTGGTCAAAAAACGTTTTTCGATGTTTGCAATTTTTTCTATTTTACTACTGATTTCTATACAAATAAGAATATCGCTATATTTTCGTATAATAAAATGACATATTGATTTCAAACGTAAAAATAAGCAGTAAAAACTTCGAGGCATTTATTTTAAAGATTGTTTCGATATCTGCAGCTTCAAAGTTTTTTTTTTTTTCCTTTTAATAATCTGCCAATGAAAATATACCAAAGCAAAAGTATATTTATTTTCCTCATTTGATTTAAAACAGCTTAAATATGAAATTTTTATAAAATGTCGAAATAAAAACATATTTTGGCACAGAACTATGTTTAGAAAACCATATGGGGATTATTTTATAGATTGATGTCGAAATATGTCGGTGTCACAATATTTTCTTTCGACATTAAACGACTTTTTTCGACGTTCGCAAAATTTTTCTATTTTTCTCCTAAATTGCGTATTTATAAGAAAATTACGAAATAAACGCTTTTAATTATGGCTAACTATTTAAAAAAAATCGAAACAAGAAGTAAAAACCACTTTTTATATAAAGCCAGTGAAAAAAATATACTTCGACATAGTTCTATATTTTAAAAACTGTATCCGCTATCAATCGGGATTCAAAACGTCGATCTATGTCGGTCCTACGTCGTTCTATATTTTTGTGCTACTAGGGATGTTGATAATGAGGATAATTACATTGTTGATTAAAAATAAAACTCAAAAAAAATTATTTGATTGGAAAAAATGACTACTTTCTGCTTCCCTTTATGCACAAGTAAAAATATTTCTACTCATAACAAATAGGCAAAACAATAAAAATAAATAAATAGATAGATAAATAGATAATAAGTATTAATAATGAAAAAAAAAAAAACTTGTGTACCTGCATTGCATAGCACTTCTTTATATTCTGAAAGAACACCTCAAATTTATCGCAGAACTTCAGTAGCTAATAAGCCTCTGTATTTGAGGCAAGCTTAACCTGGCAGCATAATGGAAGCTAGGCAAATCGTAATCACAGCAGTATGATGCTGCCAGGTTAGGTTTGCCTCAACTATGTTTGTGAAATTATTGCAAAAGTTTGTGGCAAATCTAAAGACTTTGCAGTGAACTGGGGAGCCACATCATACAGTTTGGGAATCAATGCATAAGACTGAATTTTGAACTATTTACAGACAAATATAAGTTCTGAAGCTCCTGCCCCTTTTTTTTTTATTGTTTGTAATTTAGCCTTAATTTTGAATTGATGAATCTAGTGTTGTAAAAATGTTTGCAATATATTAAAGCTTTAAAGATTTTTTTAAACCCTGGTTAAATATTTAATTTCATTATTTTAGGATCACATTTAAGTGTAGTGCCATGCCTACATAGTGCAGTTGCATAGATAGAGATCATGGCTCCCATTGAGGGCTCCCTAAGAGAGTTGGAAAGTTTCAACTAATGTACAGGGAAATACAAAAACATAACCATGGTATAAAAGTATTATTTTTTAGACAGCAGTAAATAAAAAGCAGCCTGAAACATTTTTTAGAAATTAGTGTATGGAAGTTCAACATTTCATTTACACAAAATTATAGCTTAAAAAATGAATTATACAAAAAAAAAAAAAAAATCAAAGTTAAAAAAAAAACAAAAACCCAGGTGCAAAACCCTGGGGGCTCAAAGTATTTTTATACAAAATTTCAAGGCTGTAGGTGCTGTGGGGGTCTCCTGGACACAGGTCAGCCACAGACTTCCTGCTACGATTTCTTTGATGTTACTCTTTTTTAAAGTATAGAGACACCTTTGAAATGTTTATGTAAATATTACTTTCATTTTTCAGTATTTGGTTCTTTCTGTGCTAACAATCTCTGCTGAAGTGGGTGGCATTGTTGCTTTGAATGTTTTGCGCATGAAGGTGAGTGGAAGGTCGTCAATCAAAGTCTGATTTTTCAACCATGAAATTGATTTTAATGTGTATTAAGTGTTTTAATTTTACATGTGTTTGACATTAAAAAGACTGAAAATTGCCGTAAATGTAGAAAGTCTGAAGAGACCAAATAATTTACTAAACTGAGTTCAAATTAAGAGGGCCTAGAATTATAAATGTAGGTGCAAAACTGCAACTTTCTTTGCCAACAGTAAAAGCAAAATTAATTATTATTTTTCAGGGCCCAATACAGGCTGATTTTGCTACCGCTTTTCGGTACTTTCACAAAAATCTTGTTTTGAAATCGGTAGCTTCACAAAAACATCGAAAATTTCACAAAAATTCGCATTTTAAAATATAAAACTTGTTTCTCTGTTTAAAACAAAATATACTCATAAAATAAAATTCTAAGCAGGTTTATATGAACAATCGCTTAAATAGAAACCGTTTTGTAGTATTTTAACTAATTTTTAGCTGTTTCACACCAAAGTGTATTTATGCAATATTATCGCAATCTTTAAACATCTGTTTTGAGGAACCGTTTTTCTCATCATTTCCTATATTGTGAACAGTACATAGACCATTAAGCTGAAAATACGATGGTATTTTTAGTACTTCTTAGGTTTTCAGCTCCCCCCCCCCCAAAAAAAAACGAAACCTGTTAAAAATAATACTAGATGACATTTACACTTTTCAAACTAAAATTACACTTGTTCCACTACTTCTTTTACAAAAATTAGGATGCGTCTAAAATTTCACAAAAACAGTGCTGATAAAAAAAAAAATTCACAAAAATAGAATGATGCAATACTTTCACAAAAATAGGTAGCGAGAAGAAAATCCTGGATTGGCCCCTGTTTTTTTGAAAATTTGTTGCTTTGAAAATCATTAATGTGAATTATGCACAACATTTACAACATGTCATTCGTAGGCCTCTGCTCCGTGATTTATTTCTTTTTGTAATTTATTTATACAGTGAAACCTGTATAAGTTGACCACTCGCGGTGCACTACTTTAGCAGTCAACTTAAACAGTGGTCAACTTACAGAAGTTGATTTATATGATAAGGGCTAATTCTGTGCCGGAAAAATGCGGTCAACTTAGACAGGTGATCAACTTACAAGGGTGATCAACTTCACAGGTTTTACTGTATTATTTAACCCATTGTTTTATTTTATGTTCTCTCTTATTGATGTTGTAAAAGCTAAAAAGTATATACTTTAAAAAAAGATATTAATAAAAGGTTATTGATGTATTGAAGTTTTACAAAGCATTATTAATGTTTTGTAAGAAATGTTCTGTTATTTAGCGTTATAAAATTTCATGTTATTTCATTTAAAATTTGCATACCGTATAGCTCTGATATCATCAACAATGAAACTCAAGCTGGAGCCGCTATATATATATATATATATATATATATATAGGCCGACATATCAGCTTAAGTTTAGCTATTTTGGATCGGATTTTTCATTGCTGTGGAGCTAGGGTTACCAGAGCAAAGTCTCGGGGTTTGCCAAACTGGCCAAAAATGATATTTTTTTAATAAACTGTTCTTGAGCTGATAATAATCAGGGTTCGTTGATTTAAATCGGCCTGATTTAAATAGTGGTTAAAATCATGATTTAAATCAAGTGATTTTACTTTTATAAATTAATTTGGCATTTTTAGAATGTATTGCTCTAAATTTAACTACACTGCATTATACTATCTTAACTCCAACAGGCAAAACTACATAGATCCCTCTTTCTGTGTGTAACAGATTTTCACTCGATTGCTTTTACTGTAAAATTACAGTTCAGAGCAAAATAAAAATTTGGAGTTTTTCTTATACACCACGACTAATATAGCTCAGAAAAGTAATTGTTCAACATATTATTTTACACTAAAAACGTACATGATAACGGAAACCTTATCTTAAGCAAAGCATAAAATAAAATATAGGGGTCAAGGGGGGATGGAGCCCCCCTTAGAAATTAGAACTTCCTTGCTTTTAGTATTTTATTCTTCGCAAAAAAAAAAAAAAAAAAATCTTCTCCAGCCATTAATGAATAAGTAATTAAAAATGGCAAATTTTAATTATTCTAATCTGTCCTGAAATCTGCCTCCATGTGGAAAATATCCTGCTAAACCATGGTTAAAATGTCTGAGCCCCCCCCTTACAATATTGCACATGGGCGCCCATGATATAGTGTCTACTTGAGGAGCCAAAAGGACCTTTGTGGGGTGATCGCCTCCAGATTGGGAACCACTGTTGTATCTTTTACTGCCATCTACTCAGAGATTTTCAAATGGGCAGGGCAAAATATATTTATGTACCTGTATTTTCTTTTATATTCTATGTGAAATGAATTTGTTAAATTCTTTTGATTGAAATAAATTGAATTGAATTTTTAATTTTTCACTCTAATGTTGTGTTATTTCTTTTGAAAATAATAAATCTATTTGACCAGTATGCTTCAATTTCTCCATTATTTCAGATGACGGATGTACTGAGCACGGCGTGGAGTGAAGTAAACCAAATAACAAAAAATGTTGTTCAAGAACATGTAAGACCCGTACATATTTTCTTGAGACTTTTATATATTTTCTTTAAACATTTATTCAAGTTAAGTTTTGTCTTTGAACTTTGAATGCACGAAAAGCCCTTAAATGAATGAAGTGACAAATTTTGTTAAGCTCAAACACTTTTATGAATATCAACTGCAATTTCCTTGCAAATTAAATAATAATAATAGTTTACAATGAATTAATTTATTTGTTTTTGTAAAAACCAGACAAAAGATTTTGTTAATATCAGTTATTTTTCGCTCTCTATTTATTACTTATTCAATTTCAAAAGTGAACATTAGCTTCACTTCTCCAAAATGACCTTGCATGATATGCAAATTTGAAGTTGAACCTGTATGAAATAGCATTTTGTAGCAATGACAGAAACAGTAAAACATTGTTTATTCATCTTATCAACAGACTGATGTGAAGCAACGTATAATCGAAACATTGATTAATCACCCTTGATTTTTACAAGTTTAACCCTATACAGCAAATTTATGCATATACAGTAGCCCCTCGTTTTATGCGAGTGTTACGTTCCACAAAAATGCCATTTAAATCAAAACCGCATAAATTGAGACCTAATACTAGTGTTAAAATAGGGCTTTGGTTCCCGTAGATAACAAAACACTTCATTCTAGTGATGACTAATCATATAATAAGTTTAATGTGTACTTTTATGCACAACATGCATAAAGAAAACATAAACTAATTCGTGTCCTGTTTATAAAGAGGAGCTGGCTATGATAGTATTTTGACAGTCATTAAGAATTGTTCTCTGTCATTCTTTGCAGAGCATTATCGCACCCATGATCACTTGCGTCATTTCCATGATAGAATCTTCCTTCACTAACCAATCAGAAAGATCATTCCCATTGTCTAGGAGCGGCTCAAAATTTTTAATGTGAAGTTTTTGGTTCTGTGCCATCGATGTCGGTATCCTCATTGCTTTTGTCCTCCTTTGTTATCCCTAATAGTTCTTCTTCCAGTGAGTTCTGAACTGTGAGTTAAATAACTTTAATTCTGAAAAGAGCTTTGGAACCAATTGCTTAAAATGTCTCCAGTGGCCCAAGCTCAATTATTAGTATGCCAAAATGCAGTTGATTATGCGTAATCTGCAATCTTTAGGTGTTTGGATTGTGAAAGAGGAGAAAATGTTATCTGTTTGCATTGTCATATCCACGTAAAACCGAAACTCATCCGCGTAGAATAAAATAAAGGTGTTGAATCTTTAACTGCGTATAATCAAAACCGCATAAAATAAACCCCTCATAAAACAAGGGTCTACTGTATAATAGTTGTAAGGTTCAAATCATGTTTTTTATGTAAACTAATATTAATCAGACTATAATAGTTCTATACTAAAGACAGTTATTGAACTTTTAAGTAAATGTTTTTTGTGAAATAATCAATTATTTATTTCTTCTCTTTAATAATTATTATACCTAGCATATCTCTATTTATTAACCACTTAACAGTTTCATTTATATTCCAAAATCATTCAAAAAATGTCTTCTTTTTTTTTGTAAAACCTGTTTTGTATTTATAAAATAGAAATATCAATTAAAATATTGTAGCTATAATTTTATTGCACTTATGATACATCACCAACCATACAAAAATGGGGTTTTAAGAAAAGTATGTTGGACAACTGACGCCATCTGTTAGAATGACTCAAAGATAAAAGTGCGGACAAAACAGAAATTAATTCAGAGAAAAAAATCTGGACACACCACTTACGGGCAAATCAAGAATTTGTAGATTACAGGTGAAACGTATGGTGTACAGTAAAAAATGGCAAGTGTTAATGTAATTATATCACTAATATATGGAAATGTACATGCAGGCATTTAGTGAAAAACTATTTTTTAGTCTGACATACTGATTGCCCTTTTGCAATGATTATATCATTAGGAATTTAATTCAGTTTATGAAAACTTCTACTACTAGTGACCACGACCACCATTAGTGGTGGAACTAGAACCACCACCAACGAAATAAGCTCCCCCTCCCACCCTCCTTATTCGACCTTTCATACCTCAGATAATTTCTTCCTCTATAGAAATGAAGAAAGATACATGCACAGAACATTCTCAAATTTCAGGGAGGAAAAACAACGTATAACCAATGTTTCAGGATGTACACATGATGCATTTTTTTTTTTGCGTTAAAACGAATAGGAATCACTCGAGACTTTATGAAAATCACATATATATAAACAAAAGAGAGATGAATGAGCAAATGTATAAACAATGTTTTACTGCATACAGTAGACCCTCGTTTAACGCGGGGGTTACATTCCACGAAAATGCTGCGTAAATCGAAACCGCGTCAATTGAGACCTAATACTAGTGTTAAAATAGGGGTTCGGTTCCGTAGTCAACAAAATAACAAAATACTTCATTCTAGTGATGACTAGTTGTATAATAAGTTTGATGTGTACTTGTATCGATTTTTATGCACAACTTGCGTAAAGAAAACAAACTAATTTTGTGTTCTGTTTATAAAGCGGAGCTGACAATGATAGTCTTTTGGCAGTTAGTAAGAATATCTCTGTAATTCTTTGCAGAGCATTAACGTATCCATGATCACTTGCATCATTTCCATGATAGAATCTTCCTTCACTAACAAATGAGAAAGATTATTTCTATTGTCTACGAATGGCTCGAAATTTTGAATGTGAACGTTTTTGGTTGTGCGTCACTGACGTCGGTATCCTTGTTTTTTTTTGTCTCCTTTGTCACTCCTAAAAGTGCTTCTTCCAGAGACCTTCTCAACTGTGTGAGTTTAATAACTTTTCTTCTGGAAAGAGCTCTGGAACCAATCGCATAAAATGTCTCCAGTGGCCCAAGCTCGATGATTAGCACGCCAAAATGCAGTTGAATACGCGTAATCTGCAATCTTTAGGAGTTTGGATTTCGAAAGAGGGAAAAATTTCATCTGTTTGCATTGCCGCATCCAGGTAAAACCGAAACCCATCCACCTAAAATGAAATAACGGTATCAAATCTTAAACCGCGTATAATCGAAACCGCGTAAAACAAACCCGCATAAAACAAGGGTCTACTGTATGTGAAAAGTTTACTGGATAGTTTTCTCTTAAAATTGTATACTTTTCAACAATGAAACAAAAATACGTCCTTGTGAGTTTGTGTTATAACCCTGAATGTAATTCATAAATTCAGGAGGGTCACACCTTATTTTTATTGCTTGAATGCTCTTGAAACCTGTTTTTTTCTCCAAAACTATTTCAGTGGCCCTGTGTTGCTTGTTTCCGTTATGAAATAATTTAAATAGGTCTCAGTGTTTTATTCTTCACAAAATGTGAAACAAACTTTAATATTATATTAATGGGTTTTTTCCTAATAAACGGCTGCATTATCAATATTTTAATGAAATTATTGGGGCAGCCTTTTTTTTTGTATCGTTGCCTCAAAGCAGCAGTATCATATCTTACTGTTATTCCTGGGACTAGATGTCTTACTGTTGCTCTGAGGCGAAAATATGTACTTTCTTTTGTTTGAACCTTTTATTTGGCCATTTTCCGAACATTTCATCTGGCAACCCTGCACTATAGTTCCTTTAAAATACCTAGGCTGAAATAAAAGGAATAACACATCAGGTATTTTATGTGTCTTGTCAAATGCCTATATAAAAATAAATATTGAAAACAAGCTAAGTTTTTTTGTCATTTTTCATCTTTACTAATGATAAAGCTGAAAGTCTCTCTGTCAGGATCTCTGGATGTCTGTATCTCTGTGATGGGCATAGCGCCTAGACCGTTTGGCCGATTCTCATGAAATTTGGCACAGAGTTAGTTTGTAGCATAGGGGTGTGGACCTCAAAGTGATGTTTCGAAAATTTGATTTTGTTCTTTTTCTATTTCAATTTTAAGAACATTTTCCCGAGCAAAATTATCATAAGATGGATGAGTAAATTACCAAGTTATCATAACGTGGAACCATAACCTGGGCAAGCCAATTGGCAAGAAATTCACCGTACATTATTTGTAAATATACTGGCAAACCAAAAGCCTTTTAACTTACTACTATGGGCAAAGCCGTGCGGGTGCCACTAGTATGAAAGTAAATATTGAAAACAAACTAAGTTTTTTTCGTCATTTTTCATAGTTAATGCAAAAGGTTTCTGGTAATAGTGCTCACATTTAATTTTTTGTTTGTTAATGAAAACGAAATATTAGGCTTATATGAAAATCTTTTTTGCAATGAATTTGATGTTTATCATGAGATGATATGCCAGATAATATATCACTTTCATTCCTTTTCTTGAAAAGTTGTTTACGATCGATTTAGAATCCAGTCTTTAAGAAGAACGGAAGTTAGATATATAAGAAAAATGGGCCGCTTATTGCAAAGTTAAGTTATCTGAAACTGTCAATGGGTCATTCCACACAAAAGCTGCCATTAAAAAGATAATTTATCTTAAGTCAACCTCTTGTAATTTGCCGTATGAATTAGTTAATATTTTTGCTCTATAAATATAGTGATGATAAAACAAATTGTAGGTTTTGAAAGCTACAGTTCTATTGTGAAGGAAACATATCTCATATTTGTTTAGAAATAAGTTAAACCATTGTAAAAAATTGTGTGTTGGGCCATCCCCCAAAAATGCTGCCATTTCCTCCCATGCTTTACAACTCATATATTTTATCATAAAAGTAATTTTAGATGGTAATAAGCAGAATTTTGTTGCTTAGGAGATCACACATAGGTTTGTAATTTCTCAGGCAACAAAATTTTGTTAATTATGCTTTTAAATTATCAATTTTAATGAAGTATATAAAATGTCACGTGCAAAACGGACAAAATGTCCATTTTTCTGTTGAATGGTGCTCAATATCTCTATGTATTGAATCAACAGTTTGCTTATGTCTTGCGACACAGTCACGTTTGTGAACCTTTTTTTTGCCATCTTCAAATTTTTGACGTAAATTTTAGTGGCAGAAATTTCAATAACTGTCTATGACATATTTTATGAACTTATATGTTTTTCTGATTTCAAGAAAAAAAAAAAAACTGATGTATTCCATTTTCAGTTTGAATGCTGCGGTTTCCTGGGACCCCAAGAGTTTGCCGATACGACAGATCCTATCGATGACAGCTGTTACTACACGGTTATGTCGGACGAAGATGCATCTGTTGTACAAATGCGGACTTTGAATAGGGTAATCACTTCTAACAAATTCCACTTTTCTAACAATAATACTAACTAATAATAGTTCTGATTAATACAGTAGAAGACCGTTATAACGCACACCTTGGGACCACAGCTTTTGCGTTATACAGGATTTTGCGTTACATAGATCATTTCACAAATTTTGAAACTAACATTCAGAATATACTTATATATTAGCACTTCAGAATGAGTTTTTTCTGCAATGAATATTAAAGCACCAATTAGTTATTCCCAAATAAATATGTTTCACAATCAAAATCCTGCACTTCTGCTAGCATCATGGTTTGCATAACAGCTGCATTTTCAAGAGCCATCTGGTATTTTCTGTTTACTATGAGGTACTAATTTTCAATGTAAGAGCTTTGAATTAAGATGGAAAGATGAAAAACTTTCAAAATTTAGTTTGCCTAACAATTTTTATGTTTGCAAAGCAACACAGAGGGATTTTTTAAGCTTCAAAACCTATTGTTTACGTCTGAAAAGTAGTGCGGTTTATAGAGAATTGCGTTATATAGGTCGGCGTTATAACGGTCTTCTACTGTACCAACAATTTCTTCCTCTGGGCCACTGGGGTCTAACCTCCTATTGACCTCCCATATTGGGGAGGGGGGGGGCTGTATGATTTGTGGTGGGGTATGATGGAGAAAGTTGCATAGACTAATAATTAGAGTAGACCGAGCTATGGCAACCCTTTAGCTGCTCATAAACCAAACCATGTGACTGGTGGATGTCCTAGCAACAGCGGGCGTTAATCGTAGCAGACGATCAACGCCAGCGCGAAATAAAATAAATAGAGTTGATGGAACACGGAAGAATGATCTTTTATGGAGTCCGATTTGTAAATTTGTTATTCTAAGTTGTAAATATTTTGTTAATATAGTGAGTTTTTCGTTTAGATAGTATTGTGCATTTTCTTTAGTCAATTTCAATAATTCTCTAAGCAATTAAAGATGCAAGCGCCCAAATAGAATCGGCAAACGGTAAGATTTTTACCTACAGTTTCAATTTAAGATACCGATGAGTACATTTTTGCGTTAACGCAAAACGTTTACGCCATTTCGTTCACGCCAACGCTGACAGCTCCAAATGAAATAAAAGTTACCGAAAACTGATCAAAAACTATTACTAATGTCAAAATGATGCATAACTAAAAGAAAAACAGTTCAATCTCTGCACCTGGAAGTTTTTTTTAATGAAAACACATTGTCTTAAAATACATGTCGCGTTCCAAACTATAGATAATGCTGCCATCTAGCAACCATGCTGCCAAAGTCTTCGCCAAGCCCTTCCACTAGTCACATGATACATCTATGAACCAATTTTCTACATCAGCAAGAATGAGAAAGCTCGGTCTACTCTTATTATTAGTCTATGGGAAGTTGTAATCAGAATATGGAAGTTGTAAGCAGCATATGGGCCATTTGCGATGCAGTAGACATTGCGATGCGTAGCAGTGATATGGCGCAGTAAGCATCATCCAGGGCTGGATCTGGAAGTGTGGGGACCCCAGGGCAACGAAGGAGTGGAGGCACCCCTCCCCCTTCTAATATATCGATAATAATGTTATTTTTGTGCAAGCATTCTTTGTAGAAACACAAAAAAAAAAAAAAAGCACGGAGAAAAAACGTAAAATTTGCTGACCCGTGAAAGGATATTTTGTAAAAATTTTATTTTGGAGACCCCTTTGTTGTGGAGGCCCCGGGGCAACAGCCCCGCCTGCCCTCCCCTAAATACGACCTTGGCATCATCATTTGTTGTGGAGGAGCATCTTTGAAATGGTAGTTTTGTGATTGCTATACGCAGCTATAATTTCATGTTTGGTTATAATTTGGTCGACATGATCCTGTGCCAGATAGAAAAAAATTATGTTTGTGTATCAATTTTGGAGTAACGGGTACGGCACTGAAGAAAAAAAAAAGCATGGGCCACCTCAGCCTATTATAACACTGAAAAATGTGGCACTCAAGGGGGTTTCCAGTCCGAAAGCTCCAGAGTGTTTAGCAATTAATCATGCAGTTGGCTGGCGATTTTCTGATAGGAATGAAAGAAAAATCTAAGACAGCGATCTTTGCAACGTGAATAGTTTTTCTAGCTGAACAGGACCAATTCGGAACCTAATGCATTAATTTAATTTCTAAAACAAGTTTTGCACTTCAAAATAATGATTTGTATGTGTGTGGGTGTAAATGCGTATTTTTCACACCCTACTTGTACCAATCATTATTTTTCAAGCACAAAAACACTTTTAGGATTGAGGGAACAGCTTACGGAAGAAGTGGTAATGAGAAGGGGGGAGGGGGATAGCTTTAAGAGGGCAATGACGGCAATTCGTGGCGGGGGGGGGGATCGCCCCCCGCACTTTTTATGATTCATTTATTTATTTATTTTCCAATTTAGGAACCAAAACTAGAAATTATAAAAAGAGGCTGAAGTGTCAAAATTTTCAGAACATAATTATTTGTTTTACTTTGTATATCTGCTTACAAAACATTACTTAGCACGAGCAGTAACTTTTGTCTTATGTCTTCATTGTTAGATAATAGTAAATCAATTGTTTTACTTAAACAAGCCACACTAGCTTAAGGAAATTATTACCAAGTGTTTGTGATATCTCAAAGTACTTTGGGATAAATAATGTAAATCTGATTCATGTCTAAGTGTTTTTTCGGGGAAAGTTATTGTGTATACAATTTATCAAATCTTGAGAAAAATCTGAGTTAAGCTGTTAGATTTACAGCAATTTCCACTCATCTGCTCTCAAAACCAGCCCTAGCAAAATTTCATATTTTTTTCCCTCTTTTTTTTCATTCATTCCTATGGCTTTTAATTGTCTTTTTTTTTGCCTCCCCCTCCCCCCACTTTTCAGTCCCAATCGCCGCCTCTGTAAAAGGGTCATTGATCTTCATTGAGGATTAATAAACTGACTAGGACCAGCCTAATTGGGCCAAGAGCCTGTTGCTGGTCGTCACATTTGTATTTCTATTTGTATAAACACATTAAGATAGAGGTGCATGCTGCAGTGACTAAAATACTTTATTACATTAATTACTCATTGTTAATTACTATGCACATTAGTTTATTCAGTGTTCTAAAACTGCACAGTGGAATATTGAGGTGCTGGAAATAATTGCTAATACCTATGTGTGTGTAATATGTAACAGAGTTGGCCGGATTGGACCCAATTGGGTTGGACCCAATGGTTTTTTTTGAAAAAACCCATTTAAAAAAACCCATTATTTAGACCACTTTTGGGTTTTTAAAAATTTTCTGAGAAGTTTTTAAAAAAAGTTAATTAATTAAAATACTTTCACAATTTACACTTTTTTATTTGTTCTTCACCACAGACAATGAACATGAAAAATGAATTTTGAACTTTAATAGTATTTTTTAACTCTTAACGGCATTAAAAAAATGCTTCAAAGATTTTAAATAAATATATTTAACATTTTCCTTCAACTGGTCAATAAGGAACTCAAATTATCTTGACTAAGTCCTGTCACGTCAGATTTTCTCAATATTTGTAGATTGTACAGAGGAAACTAGTTTAGCTAAAAGGCTTTCATGTGAATTATTTTCTGCAACCCAACACGTCACAAATTTCGAATTAACAAGTTGTATTTTTTTTAAAAATTAACAGGTTTTACAAACGGCTGGACAGAAAACTGAATAGGATGTACAGTATTTTCATTATCTTACAAAAAAGTTTAATATTTCTTACTCTGTACACAAAAATAGAAAAACAGGCAACATAAAATTCAAAGAAATGTCTTGATTAAGCTGGAATTCAGTAAAAAGGGATTTAAACTACTTGAGGTTCTACAGTAGTTTTGCATAACAAAATGAAATACAATAAAGTAAAATACAAAAAAAAATGTCGCAATAAAAAACGAACAAATAAACAATAGATTTTATCACTCAAGAAGTAACTTTGCCTTAACTGTTGGTAATCATGCAAACTAAAAAAATCTGAAACTTCGCCATTCTTGAATTTTGTCGTCTTTTATACCTTTCTTCAGAAAACACTGAATTTTCCAGCTTTTTTTACCCCAACACAATTTTTGCACTTTGTCCATATACTTACACTACAATATGCTACAAGTACCCCAGTTTTTCCGTAAAAAAAGACAAGAAAAAAAAAACACATTTTTTTGGGTTTTATTTAAAAAAACCCAAAAAACCCTGGGTCCATGGGCTTTAAAAAAACACTGGGGTTTTTGCCAATCCTGATATGCAATGCATACATTAATTGCATTAAAAAAAAAGTAGACTAGGTTTTCAATGAGTAAAAATTACAGCAACGTGTATACATGAAAAATGGTTCACAAAATTTGGCTACGAATAAGTGAAACTTGCATTCATTTGTCCATTTTTTTTTTATGCACTGATGAAGGGGTTTACTTTTATATCCTCAAAACAGCTGTTTGCAGAGTTTTAAACTCTTTCTTAACTGCTTTTATTTGTACATGTATACACGTTGTCATAATTTTACTCATTTCATTGTTTAATGTTTTTGACTGCTTTTTTACATAGGTTTTCTAAAATTGTCTAAATCAATAATTATGAAACAGTTTAATAATCTTGTCCTAAGTACGAAATATTTCTGATTCACATTTTGCAATTCGTTTCAGATGGGGTGTAAAGAAAAGTTGGTCGACTGGTTTTATAGCAATAAAGTTATCTGGATCGCCAGTTTGGGAGGATTGTTATTATTGCAGGTAAACACATGTTAAATATATTATACTATGTCTTGAAAAAGTGATTATGTTACGTCTGATGCCATAATGCTACTGAAGCATGGTATGTTCATACACTACGGACACAAATTGTTATGTTGTTTGTTTAACTCTGCAATCAAACTTATTCACACTATACAGTCAAACCTCATAAATGCAAAAGTCACTCAACTATGATAATTATTTCATGATAGGTAACTATGTTTCATCTTATTCAAGGGACCGTCCATTGATCATGTGATGTTTTTTCTTGGCATTTTTTAACCCCCTCCCCCTTGGTGATACATGGTGAGGTTGAAGACTACCCCCCCCCCCCATATTATACCATGTATATTTTTAGTACCTACGAAAAATCTTATTATTCTTTTTAAATATTTTTAAAATACAGGTTTAAGTATCATCTAATAATGAAAGACTACAATAATAACAACAAATACTATAATAATGAAAGGTATGTTACGCGTTTGTTGAAAAAATAAATACACATGATATATTACTACAACCCTCCCTCCTTCTATGTGATGTCATGTGATTTTTTCTGGACCCCTCTCCCCCCTTTCAAGCCTCACGTGATTAATGGACCGCCCCCAATGCATAATTAAGAGAGTTTTATCTCAAGAGAGCAAGCAAGTTTTTCATGTAAAATCATATTTCCCATTACGCAATTGTGTGTTAAATATACTACCGCTATATAAAAAAAAGTATCTGTGGACAAATTCAAAAATTCAAGTATTCTCAAATTTCTGAATAAAAACCAAACCAGTTGATCTGTAACTGTTTCATTATATAGAATATGGCTTCAGTGAAAATTAATTTCCAGTGAAAATTAAATCGTGCATAAATCGAGGGAACCAGCAAAAACTTGAAGAATGAAAGACATTCTTTGAGATTGTCCTGCATTGTTAAATGCTATGAACAAGTTGTAACGTTTTCAAATTAGTTTGCTTCTATGTACAATTTATCTATGGGTTTTCATAAAAATATCACTTATGTTCATGACAATATAAGTATTTCTTTCTTTCGCATGTTTTTTGCTCATCATAACGTAGTGAGTTTTTTTGCTAAACTTGACTAAACTTCCAGAAAATTTGACAGCATATAAGAGAGACATTCTAATAAAATTTCAGACATAAATTCTGAAAATTCAATAAAATTAAAAGCAATTACTTTTTTGCTACCCTTCCTGAAAGATAGTAATTCATACATTTTTACTTCCTTTTACAAAAAATTACACAAGGCCTAAAATTAATAATATTTTACAGAAGATCTTTTTTTTTCGATTTAGATTTTTTAAATTAAGGATTTTGTTTTTCAAATTTAAGTTGACTCATGTTCACAGTGAAGTTGAGCATTATTGTTTTTAAAAGAAACTTTTGCTTTTGTGCAATATTTAGGTCTACCGCAAAGTAGTCGAAAAGTAAGGATTTCTTAATGTTAAAGTAAAATTTTTCGTTGTAAAGAAATTAATTACATTGAGAGGCGTAAAAAATGCTTCTGCACCTATTCATACTTGTTCTTACATAAAATTACCTCCTGAATCCAAATATGATCACCATTTTTACTTCCTTTTACAAAAAAGGGAAATTTTGCCCCTTTTTGGGGAGAAATCATTGTTAATTTCGATGTAAACTCAAGTGGTGTTATAATTTGGCGGACACTTGGCGATATATCGCCAGTCTTTTGGTCGCCAAGTTTTGTCGCCAACTTGGCGACAAATTTGGCGATTTTATTTCTTTTTTTTAATTTTTAAATCTGGTTTCAATTCGGCCAATATTGGCGATATTTAAAGTGTTAACCACTGAATCACGTTAAAATTGCCAATAATGGGGAAATAAATCTGTGTAAAACGTTTTTACTTCTTTTACAAAAAAGGAAGTATTGTACTCGACCACTCGTGGATAAGTGCCTAAGAACGTATAGACACGCGAAATATCCATTTTGACCATCCCGGAGTTAATTACGACGAGTTTTCTCCTGACGTCTGTATGTACGTATGTATGTGCGTATGTGTGTATGTATGTCGCATAACTCAAGAACGGAATGTCCTAGAAAGTTGAAATTTGGTACGTGGACTCCTAATGGGGTCTAGTTGTGCAACTCCCCTTTTGGATGCGTTCGGGTGTTTCTAAAGGGGTCTTTTGCCCCTCTTTGGGGGGAAATCATTGTTAATTCAACGTAAATTCAAGTGGTGTTATAATTTAGCAGACACTTGGCGATATACCGCCAGTCTTTTGGTCGCCAAGTTTCGTCGCCAACTTGGCGACAAATTTGGCATTTTTTAAAAATCTGTTTCAATTTGGCCACTGTTGCTAATATTTAGAGAGTAAACTACTGAATCACATTAAAACTGCCAGTAATGGGGAAATGACATTAAATTGGAGTAAAAGGAAGTCATGTGATGCACACATCAGCTGGTATAATTTTGTTGTCATGTGTATGTGGCAAATTCCTGTTCAATACCACAAATATATAGAAAGATATTGGCAAGCTAATGAGCTGTATTTTAATGATCCTCGTATAGGCATTGATTTGTGAGGTCCTAAGGTATTCCCTACAAATAATTTTCTTCTCTTTAACCAGGGTGTACTGATGCTGTGAGATTTGAAGCAAGTGTAGCTGGCTTGCTAACAAGCCCTTACAATTTATTGCTGATCCAAAAATCATTGAATCACCAATATCATTAAAAAATATACACATAATATTCAACTGGAACGTTTTCAGAAGTTGCCTCGTATATTTTTTTACCAAATTATGGAAGTTGGGACTTGATAGCTTTTGTTAGGAATTGAAGGCTTTGTTGTTCGCAACGTTTCACAACACAGAATGATGAAAAAACTTTTGACTTTTCAATCTGTTGTTGATATCCTTAACTCATGCAAGATTTAATTTCACTTGCACGTTGTCATCCTTAAGATAGTACGGCTATTGAAAAAGTAATTTTCTCCCATCTGATGCAGTCCTGCATGGAAAAAATCTAGCACGAAAGTTATGGACTGGAATGGGAATAGTCCTGTATTTAAATTTGTCGGCATAAAATGGCATGAAATTGTTTCTAAATAAACCTACTGCCGAGCTGAAATTGCTGGGAATCATTCTTAGGCATGAAATGAGTCAGGAGTTTAGTCAGAAATTGACATGCTCTATTTTTGACCATTTTAAAACTCTCCACACAACTCGTGGAAGATTTTATAAATACTGAAATGTTTGTCATGAGTTTTATACAATTCTAAATATATGTAATATGGTTTATGTTACTTGGAATTCACATTCACTACAAACTTTGTATTTATTGCTTTATTCCACTTTTTCCTTAATATTGTATTTTCCATCTTTTTTTCTCTTTTCAAAGTAATTAAAGTGTAAATAATTTATCAATCCCTAGAAAATGTGATTTAAGTTAATCCTTCAACCCTATTTTATGGAAACAAAACCCCCATTACAGAAAACATACACTTTGAAACATTGTTTGCACATTTCCCCACTTTTTTGCAAGTGTACCGAAATTATTGAGCAATACTGCATTTCTAGAAAAATTCGGAAAGATACGAATTTTTGAAAGTGGTCGGATATTTTCGGGCAGAGTATAAATATTTTGTATGAAGCTGTACTTTTTTTGGTGAATATTTTCATTTCATCATTATTTTCCTACTTGATAAATAACACACTGCAATAAAAAAAAATTTTCCACGCATTACCAGTTGTTGCTTTTCCCTAAAATAAATTTTCACCAAATTAGAATCTATAAAGTAAAAATACTATCGTAAAAATTGAATTTTTCATAGGCCAAGCCTAATTTTAAACTGATCTGGCTGCGTTCACAAACGAATAGCCTGTTTTTCCTACCCCAAAGAAATTTAGCTTTGCTTTCTGACAGTTTGCAGAAGTGACTTCAACAAAACTGCCATTGCCTGTGTCAGTTATGTTCGACTTTTCCTTGGCCCCTAATCAGGGTTCGAAAAGATCATCATATTTTCGAAAATATCCGACACTTTGATATATATATCCGAATATTTTGATATACAGTCGGACCTCCATATATCGAAGTAGCAAATTGCGGGAAAAAAATTCGATACATAGAAACAATCTGTTTTTATCATAAAAATCTCCTAAAACATTAAAATTAAAGCTCATTTTCGTGCATGAAACCTAATTTCTAATTTATACGAGCGTCGGATTAAACGAAAGTTAATGACTGAAAAACTAACAGAAATTACGTTTTTGTGCCTTCATACATCTTCATTCTTCAGCAATTCAACTTGATCCACAACATAAGGGGAGTTTCGTTTTGACAATGTCATCGAGAGACGAGTAAAAAATCAATCTACTTAACTTGAATGATTTTTACTGAGGCTAAAAAGACTAGGAATGACAATCAACAGACAAAAGGGATAACTTGAAACTGATTTTACAGTGTTTCTGGTTACAACTAAGATTTGAAATAAACTTAAGGGAATTTAAGAACTCTAGAATGGAACACCGACCTATCAACACACCCCTCAAACCCAGATTTTTTATGAGTTTCTTTGCAACCTTTAATAAACATAATTTTCTCCCCTAACCTTCATTTTTCATGAGACAAAGTCTAAAGTAGAAAAAAAATCTACGAATGTCTCGAATTTTTTTTCGATATATAGAGATTTTTTCGATACAAAGAAACAATTTTTATATGTAATGAACATATTGAAATTTGCTGGCATTTCGCTATATAGAAAATTTCGATATGTGGAAGTTCGAAATATGGAGGCTCGACTGTATATGTATATCTCTGATATTTTTAACCTGGGAAAATTAGGATATTTGTGTAAAAATTTTATTGTGGGTGCCCCTTTGTTTTGGGGGCCCCGGGTCATTAGCCCTGCCTGTCTTCCCCTAAATCCGGCCCTGTCCTGTGTCAGTTATGTTCAACTTTTCCTTGTTGTGGGGGGGGGGGGATTTTGGAACTGGATGTATCTATACTTTTCATGAACTCTCAGACCCAATTTGGTATCAACCCCCCTCCAGAGGGTAGGTACCTCCCAGCGCAAGAGCACACTCTTGTGTGTGTGCATGTATTATGTGCAGAGTGTCTGAGGAAGATCTTGACTTTTCTAATCATGAATAACAAAAATACTTACAGGTGAAATGAAATGCATTTTGCTGAAAAAAGAATGAGCATATCCATGAGTTGATTCTTTTTACAGTTCCTTCAATACAGCTTCGTTACCAGCACAAAGAATCTTCAGTCCATATACTACAGTAGAAGACCATTATAACGCACACCTTGGGACCACAGCTTTTGCGTTATACAGGATTTTGCGTTATATAGGTCATTTCACAAATTTTTAAACTGATATTCAGAATATATCTATACATTAGCACTTCAGAATGAGTTTTATCTGCAGTGAGTATTAAAGCACCATTATAACAATTAAATATTCATAAATAAATATGTTTCACAATCAGAATACTGCACTTCGGCTATCTTCATGGTTTGCATAACAGCTGCATTTTCAAGAGCCATCTGGTATTTTCTGTTTACAATGAGTACTAATTTTCAGTTTAAAAGCATTGAAATGAGATGGAAAGATGAAAAACTTTCAAAATTTAATTTGCCTAACAATTTTTATTGCAAAACAGAGGGATTGTTTTAAACTTCAAAACCTGTTCTTTACTTCTGAAAAGTAGTGCGGTTTATAGAGAATTGCATTATACAGGTCGGCGTTATAATGGTCTTCTACTGTATTTCTTTCGAAGTTTTTTTTTCTTGTTTTTTTATGCATTTTTATTTGAATTAGGATTGGTAGTTGTATCCAGTCCTGTGAAACGGATGCATCAGAAACCATGTCTTTAACATAACCCCACAAATCAAGGATGCCTATATAGGGGGCAAGAGGGGACTCAAGCCCCCCCCCCCCCTAGAAATTGGAACTTCCTTGCTTTTAGTTGCTTTGCAAAAATGTAAAAACATTTCTTCTCCAGTCATTAATGAAAAATTTATTAAAAGTGTAAAACTTTAATGACTCTAATCTGTACTGAAATCGGTTTCCATGGGGAAAAAAATACCCTAAACCATGGGGAAATATCTGAGCACCCCTTAAAGTTTTGCAAAAGGGTGCCTTTGCCACAAATAGAAATTCAGACATTGGACAGTTCCAGAGACTGAAGTATAAGTCCTCCACGCTTAATTGTCCAAGAAATTCTAATCCATCTCCATTGTTTACCTCCAGCAAGTGATAGCCGAAAAACTCTCAGATTTCTTCATTCTTCTTCGGCAAACTGCATTTCCTTTCACCTGTTAGTATTTTTGCTGTTAATGTTTAGAAAGGTAAAGATCTTTCTCAAACACGCTATATGCAGTCTCGGATTTGCCTATCCCCCGACCCCGCAGTGCCGAGGGGGGGGGGGGCATGTCCTTAAGGGGTCCAATGGTCCAAGAAATGGGGAAAAAAAACTAGCACTAAGATTTATTAACGTTGTAAATATACACTACTGATCTCTAGGGAAGGGCCCTAAAGATTTTGTTGTGGGGGAGCCCAAAATTTATAGATCCGGGCCTGGCTATATATACAGTCAAAACTGTCTATAACGATACTCTGGGGACCGAGAAAAAATATTGTTAGAGACAGATTATCGTTGTAGACAGTTTGAATAAAAAAATTTCAAATTCAAAAACATAGTTTTATAGCCTTAGATTGAAAAACTTTCATTTTAAGTTCTAAGTAAAAAGTATAAAACTGTGTATCAAAGATATTATGAACATCAGTTTGTTTCATAAGAATTTTTCCTTTTGCTTTAAACATCTTTCCAAATTACTTGGAATCTGTCCTCTACAAATGAAAAATGGTTCGAAACTGACATAGAAAGAAAACTCCCTCCTTCCTCATTCCTAGTTGGGTGCTCTTTCCAAAAGATATAAACAGCTGTACACATTTCTGCACTTCTTCTCCCCTGTCCTTTGACCCCTCAGCTACAAAATGGTAGACTAAGCATTAGAAATAATCCATTCTTTTCTTATCCAGACATTATGGAGGCGTTTTTTGAGACAGAAGGAAAAAAATCAGGTTCTTCAACAAGCTTACTAGAGAGAAAAAAATATTGTATACAGGTTTCGTTAGAAAATGATTATTATTGTACGAATAAGGAAATTTTTAGGAGGTCTCTTTGCACTCCCCTGACATCACTTGCAATGTCCCTGATGATGTTATGCATTTTGCCATCAAACCAGCCAAATACAAATACAAATGTGAGGACCAGCAACAGGCTCTGGGCCCTGCTAGGCTGGTCCTAGTCAATTAATTAGTCCCCAATGAAGATCAATGGCCCTCTTAAAGCTATCCACTCCCTTGCTCATTACCGCCTCTTCCGGTAAGCTATTCCAAGTGCCCACGGCCCTGCTAAAGTAGTTTTTCCTAATTTCCAAGTTAGCCTGATATTTAAATAGCTTAAAACAATGACCCCTCGTCCTGCTTTCCCCGCAAAAATTTAATCCATTTACATCTTTCATTTTGATAAATTTAAACAACTGAATCATGTCCCCTCTGATCCTCCTTTGCTCCAGGCTATACATGTTAAGCCTATTAAGTCTGGTATCATAATCTAAACCTGAGAGTCCCCTTACTAATTTAGTTACCCTTCTTTGAACCCTTTCCAATACAAAAATATCTTTCTTGAATGAATGAGTCTGCTCAGATGACTGAAACCTCAATGTTTACATGAGAAAAAGTTAGTTTCAGCTAACAGATTGTAGGAGTTTTTGTGCATGCATTTTACCAACAAGCCTCATATCTTTCTCTGTTCTTGATTTTTTTTTTCATTCCCTAAAAGTATGTTCAAATAGAGCAAGTGGTTAACCCGTCTCATTGGCGACTCACCAGAAGCGTTCTCTTCTAATAGATTACTGGTTAACCTATCATCTACGAAAGCATTCTATAGACATTCACCTCACTGCCCACTGATGACTTCAAGCATTATAAAATCAAACAATCAGTCTGATTAACCAGTTGCTCTATTTGACCATGCCGTAATTAAGTGCCACTTGTTCAATCGAACCCAATCAGCCAATATGTTCTGATTTTTTTTCAGTGAGTTACCACCCTATAACCAGGGCTAAGGCAGAAATACATAAAATACACCGCCAGCTCAGTCATTCCATCCGAGGACTGCAGTTTCGTGCTTATTAGCACTCAACTAAGCACGAAGTTGCTATGTGCACGAGTTGCACGAGTGCTAATAAAAGCTCGAAACTGCAGTCCTCGGATGGAATGACTGAGCTGGCGGTGTATTTTATGTAATACTTGGGCTGGTGTCGCCCAGCTTTGCACAGTCCACCTCGAAAATAAAAGTTATGTCAAGTGAAGCATGTTCAACACTCAGGCTTGAACAAAAAAAAAAAAAACGGTGAAATTTTGCGGCAGATTTCAGAAAGATAACCCAAAAGTAAACATTTTAAATCCCCGATTACAGGAACATCCTTTGAAACAAAAGCAAGAATTTTAAATGTTCATGTTCGAGACGAAAAATGGCAACAGATCTTTCGTCTCAATATGATTTTCTTCACGCTAAAGATTTTAATAAAAGCATTGTTGCGGAAAGTTGAGTTGAAGCACTGAATAATAATTTGAATGGAGGAAAGCCTTCGAAAAATAAGGATTTTATGTCGAAATCTAAGCTTCATAATGAACGTTTTTTTAATTGATATCTCCACTAATTATTATTGGAGGATCATGTTAAATAGCCAAACGTAAAGACGGGAAGATTACGAATCCATTACGAGTTCGATGGTCTGTTCACTGTCGTTCGGAAGAAGTTACTTGGACATAGATACATACACACATAGGTATATACGCTCAATTTTTTAATCATATAAGATGTTCTGAATTAATATTGAATCTCATTTGTACTTAGCTGCTGTTTCTCATTTCAGGTGACCGTTGTCTTGTTCGCAGTTTGTGTCATCAATCAAATTAAGAGAGCAAGAAGATCAAATTCATCATCATACAACGAAATTCATTATCATACCAGGCTGTAGAAAGAGGTTTAATGTTGTGATTTTATGAAAGGTATTGTCACATCACTGCCAGATCTGAAAGCACATTTCAAGCAAATGATTGTTTTTTGCTCAGAAATTCATTTGAACTCTAGGCCCATTTTCCAATGTGATTTGGAATTTTATTTATACTTTGTTTTATACAATGTATTTTGTATTTTTGTAAGCTATTATTGCTAGTGTAGTCTGACCAGTGATTGAACAGTTCCAGATGATTTGTTTTAAAGAGTAAGGTCTGAAATGTTTTTTTTTTCCATACCTGAATTTACAAGGGTAACTTCCTTCGATGCAATTCTAAGAAGGAAAGAAAAAGAATATTGTAGAGGATTTGTTACGTTATTTAATAGCTTGTTTTTTTATTTGGTGGTTTAATTTAGCGGATTATTCTGCATTTTAATGGAACTTGTAATGTTGTTTCAAGGCTTGCTGTGTTTAAAACTTCTTTAGAAAGACAAAATAACGTATGCAGGGTTCGTACGCCTCCTGAAAAACTCATGAAATTTAATTTTTTTCTTCTAAGGGCCCTTAAAACTCCTAAATTTTTTGTTTTAATTTCTTGATTTTTCTCCTCTCCTCCTGAAAATAATTTTCAACAACAATCGCTAATTTTAATCCTTTAGGCAGCCATATTGAATCGCTGACAACCAATCAAAATTCTCGTATTATACAGAGCACACCAGTGCTTTTCGCAAAGGCATGGGGTGTGTTCGAACCGACTGACCTGTTACTCTGTTCAAACATGCCCATTGCAGTTACTGATCGTAACTGCCGCTAGAGAATGGTCCAAGAGCATGTGCTAGTTTTTGTGTTAACAGCAACAGCTATTAAGCATATTTTCTATATTGATAATTAGTAGTGCTATTGCTATTTTGTAGTATATTTAGTACTGATAATATGCCGATAAATCTAATATTTTGTGTATTCCTGTTATTTTCAAATATTTTAAATCCAAATTTTAATTTTTTTTTGATTGAATAGTGCGTGAAAAAAAGGACCAATCGATTAAAAATTTGACTGCAAAGTAGATTAAATGTTACTGAAACTAGTTTTCTTGTAAAAACCGCTCGTGTTATTACTCCTGAAAATTTTGCTTTTGACTCCCGAAAACTCCTGAAATTTATTTTGTCTGGAAGAGTATGAACCTTGCGTATGATATTGCAAAATAAGTTGTTTTAATTTAACTTTGACTAAACATAGCGAAAATAAATAAAATGAAAAATAATCGCCAAGATCAAAAACATGAGGAATTTTTTTAATCTATATTCCATGAAAGCTCTTCTAGTGTTCTTTTTCTTTAGTAATCGCATTTATCTATAAAAAATTTCAGTCTTGAAATGCAACAGTTTTTAATGATTTTTTGAGTTTCTGAAAACAAGATTGTGCTTTTGTGTTTGTTTACTGGTCAGACTACCCAACCAAACCCCTATTAAAGTTTGCAGCAGTTGAACAATACTATACAAATCTTGGTGCTCCAATATATTTTTATAACTTTAATGTCTCTATCCCTCTTACAGTGGCGTAGGAAAGGAGGATATTATGAAGTTACACTTCCCCAGTGATATTACCATCAATTTTTCTGACGGTATACCCCAGTAATCCACAATATGTGTTTGTGATCATATACATAATGTGTCTAAAAAATATTTGAAAGTATATGGCATATACCCTATGGCAGGGCTGTCAAACTGCAAAGAACCCACGGGCCAGAATTCCTGTCACTGATCACCTGGCGGGCCGCAGTTTGAAAAAGTTGATCAATAATCTCTTACCTCTTATACAATAACAATTAATAGTTGAATTATTAATTATAAAACAATGTAACAGAAGGATTCTAGACAGGGTTGGCTTTCTGCCGGCAGAAACTACTTTTTGCCGTGCCAGTGGCAGAAACTGGTTATAACCGGTTAAAACCGGCAGAAACTGGCAAAAACTTAAAATTGTCTTAAAAAACTAAAGAAATTACTAAATGATATTTGTTTAGGTAAACTAAAAATGAAACTTCATTTCATCATTGTAAAAAAATAAAATGTTATGCTAGTGCCCTTGATTTAGTTCAGAAAGGGAACTTTTCGATTGCTGATGCTCGTAATATTTGGATTAATCTAACAAAGGACGAAAATCCTATGGGTTCTTAGGATAGAGGAGTGACATACAGAATTAAACTGGCATTACAGTTTGTAATTTGCTCGCAAATAAGCTTCATCTAAGTTGCTTGTGTTTGAAAGTATCATGTGCTTCAAGAAGAAAGTGTCAAATTTGACTTGCCAATATTAATCTAGATTTTGTACTTAATATCACAGCTTTGCGAAACAAATTGGCCCCACTTCTCGAAACTCATTTTTCCAGTCGAACTTTTACCACTACCCGAGTTACTACATGATGGACCAGTTGAATAAAGTATACAATTTGAAAGTTTCATGAATATTGCTTGTTCCTTGATGCATTGCCTGCTAGCTCTCCTGTTGGAAGAATATTCTAAAGTTTCCCATTCGTGCATAATAAATTGAGAAACTATTTAGATTTCTGCAACCAACTTTTCCAAAAAGCAACTGTAGGGTGAAAAAAAAAAAAAAAAAAAAAAAAAATTTGATTTTGAACTGGGTTAATATTGTAAATTAAACTGCTTTTGTTGGCAATTATTTTTTTCCATGCATTTTCTACTGTCTGTCAATGGTGTTTTTTTTTTTAAACATTTTGAGAGTTTTTGCCAGTTTTTGCCGCAAATGTGGCAGAAAGTGGTTTTTGCCATGCCGGTTTTAACCGGTTTCAACCAGTGGTTTTAACCACCCCGGCAGAAACTTGCCAACCCTGATTCTAGAACAATTTGCTTACATTTTAATGTGAAAGCTGAGGCCGATCCGCCTTCTTTACAAGGACAGGAATATCAACATCAATGTTTGTCATTGCCAGCCGAAGAAAATCTAACTATGAACTATCAGAGAGAGAGAGAGAGAGCTCCTGTGACGATTTTTGATGAAGTTCATCGTTGAAAAAGCACTTTTTCATAAATACAGTCGGACATCCATATATCGAACTTCCACATATCGAAATTTTCTATATATCGAAATCCCAGCACATTTCCATGTTCATTACATAGAAAAATTGTTTCTATATATCGAAAAAATCTCTATATATCGAAAAAAATTTCGAGACATTCGTAGGATTTTTTTTTCCACTTTAGACTGTTTGTCTCATGAAAAATGAAGGTTAGGGGAGAAAATTACGTTCACTAAAGGTTGCTACGGAACTCATAAGAAATCTGGGTTTGAGGGGTGTGTAGATAGGTCGTTGTTCCATTCTAGAGTCCTTACTAAGAATTCCCTTACTAAGTTTATTTCAAATCTTAGTTGTAACCAGTAACACTGTAAAATCAGTTTGAAGTTATCCTTTTTGTCTGTTGATTATCATTCCTAGTGTTTTTAGCTTCAGTAAAAATCATTCAAGTTAAGTAGATTGATCTTTTACTTTTCTCCCGATTACATTGTCAAAACGAAAATCCCCCTGATGTTGTGAATCAAGTTGAATTGCCGAAGAATGAAGATGTATGAAAGCGCAAAAATGTAATTTCAGGCAATTTTTTCAGTTATTAACTTTTGTTTAATCCGATGCTCATACAAATTAGAAATTGGGTTTCATGCACCAAAATTAGCTTTAATTTTAATGTTTTAGGAGATTTTTATGATAAAATAAGATCGTTTCTATGTATCGAAATTTCTATATATCGAATTTTTTCCTGGCAATTTGCTACTTCGATACATGGAGGTCCGACTGTATGTGCATCCAAACCTTTGAATTTCGAAATCAACAAAGGCCGTAGAGTCAGTCATGGGGGTCTTTATTTTTGACCAATTTTAGGCAGGTTTTACTTATCTGAAATGTTTCGCTCTTCCCACCCTGCCTCCCCCCCTCCCCAACGCGAGGCAATACTATCTCTAGGAATTTGTTTGAACACCAGTGTGCAGAATAGGACTGCTTGACTTTGGCCTGTAGATGTCCTGTACCTTTTTCTCCCAATGCAATTAAAGAAGTAAAAGAGCGATCAAGAGGAAACTTCGGGGATCTCGGTTTGACCGAGAATGGTAGTCTCAGATGCTCCTTGATACCATAAAATTTCGAAAAAAGAAATATGCTGAATAAGAAGTTGGCGGGTCGCCAGTTGGACAGCACTGCCCTATGGGAACACCCCTGCACTTCCTGTCTGTGAGAAACTTTTTAACTAGACTGCTAATCTCATACAAACACAAACAACAATTTGAATCTCATTTCTACTCTTTTTTTTCATGTGTACTGTTATATGTTCGAAACAGACAACTAGTAAACTGAATTTGAGAGATTTTTTTTCTGTTTTATTTCAGTACATTTGAATTTGTTCTAGATGTAGCATTGCAACAGGAAATACCATTAAAAACTCTATAAGTAAGAATAAACAATCCCAGAGCCAGTTTGTAGTATCGAAAATGAATGTCTTCCATAGAAAGGAAAAAGATGTAAATGAAATAATCGTTGCAGAAAATCATTTTTACTCCGTATGGATCACATTTACAAAAGGTAAAGTGCTTATTTTGTTGAAAAAGGGTGATAGTGAGGTTCGAAAGCTGCACAATTTGGGCATCTGCTTCAGCTTAAGAAATTCATTTGTTAATTTAAAAATAATGGTAATGGAACCAAAAAATGTTAAATTGAAAATTGTAGGTTGCGTTTTGAATGAAAGAAAAAAAATGTAGACTGACTTGTATTGTGGCAAAAGCAGGTGTCAAAATTAGCAACTTAATAAGGAACTCAATTTTATTTAATTTTAATGCTCATGCATACAACATTTTGATCCCATTTTCGAGAGTAAATGGTCTAACTGCAAAAAATAAAAGTAACATTAAAATTACCCTGAAATGGATGTATAGATTTGTGGAACTAATTTATTCAGAGGATGGGGAAAAAAAGCTTTTTATTAGTTTGCTTTACTTTATCACTGGACTTTTATAGAGGGCAGGACCGGATTTAGGGGAGGGCAGGGGGGCTACTACCCCAGGGCCTCCACAACAAAGGGGCCCCCACAATACAATGTTTACAAAATATCCTAACTTTCATGGGTCGAAAATATCGGATATATACATATATATGAAAGATATATATCAAAGTATTGGATATTTTCGAAAATATGATGATCTTTTCAAGCCCTGATTCGGGGCTTCCACTTCTTCGTTGCCCCGGGGCCTCTACACTTCCAAATCCGGCCCTGATAGAGGGGGGAAAAAAACTTATACTGTTTAGCAGATGTAACCTATATGCTAGCTACATGTATTTCTAGCCGATAAATGTGATATTTTTCTTGCCAACATAATGCAAAATATGTTCCATTGAAGCAATGTTTTGTGTATACTTGCTTTTGCTAGCAAGTATCATAAATTGGTAAATAATTATTTGTACCTTCATGTTGATGTATATAAATATATTTATTGTAAAATGTTTATTACAAGCAGCTTTCATAAAAATAAAAATACATTTTAACATATTGTGGTATTATACACCCAGGGGAGGATCATGACCCCCCCCCCCTAAACTGTTAAAAATATTATCCATCCATCACTATTGTATGTGATCATAATTTAATAATTTCAAAGCAAATATTTGAAGTAAAACTCCTTTTTGTTAATTCTGAAATTAATTAAATTTGTTAATTTTTTCCCCAATAAGCGCCTTATTCCCGACCGATTTGGTTTTTTTTTATTGACACCCAAACATTTTTAGAAATTTTTCGTACCCAAAAACTTGATCCTCCAAAACTGCTATTCTGTATCCGCCCCTGTATACAATTACCTTAAAAACATTTACAACTATAAAATGCTCTGAAACTAGAATACGTCCATTTTTGCTTGATACTTGACAACCTTTCATGTAGAAAGATGTGATTTTATAAATATTTTTAAATAATTGAATTTCTTATATGCTGGAAGTTTCGTTTATGACAAGCAGTCATAAACCCTTTATACTTTTATATATTTTAGTTGCAATTCAAAATGTGAAATATTTCTTTGAAAAATGTTTGTGATATGAGGCAATGACTCGTAATGTAGAGTACCGTTTTTGCTATTTCTTGTTTCTCCTTTTCCTCAGACTCAAGTTTTCATGCATTTGAATCCGTCCCGTGAACATCAAATACAAATATTCCTTTTTTTATGCAAATAATCATATGAGTGTATAAATATGTGTGTCTGTAATAAAAGTGTGCCTTTTTTGTGGTCGCAGGCTTTTTGATTTAAAATATTCAATTGAAGTTTAATTGAATGAAGAAAGCATTTTCTCATTGTCATCAACTGTTTTGTTTATCTATACCATGGGTTAATAAAGACCTTGTTATAAGAGACATTTCTGAAATTGTGTCATTTTTCACACTTAAAATGTTAAGAAACACAAATGTAAGCGATAGTAAGTTTCACATTGTGCAGACGTTCGTTATAAATATAATTATATATTATTGTGCTTGAAAATTTGAGTCGGATCTTATTTATTTTGTGAAATTTGAACCTGATTCTCACCGGTGTTGAAGCAGTGCATATTTTAATGGTTTTTTTTTTGGGCAATTGCCCACACAGTCAAATAAAATTGGCCCCACAGTCAAACAAAATTACCCACCTACATTTTCCTAAATTTTTGTTTGTTGTTGAATTTGGTTGTATTAAAATTAATGAAATTAAAAAAACTCAGTGACTGTTTGAACTATTTTAAACGCTGAGTCACAGCGTTTATGTTCTTTACACTCTTATCCTATTGATTGAACAAAACAACCATTAGCAATAATTTCCCTTATTCCAATTTTCACACCCAGAACTCTTTTTTGACGATTATTCAACTAACATAAACTGCACAGTTACAATCCTCCCCCCCTTCCGAGGAAGTTGGAGTTGCCCATGCAGTCAAATTTCCTTAAAATATGCCCTGTGTTGAAGTGTTCAATTTTCTTCTTATTAGAATGCAAGACTGGCAAAAATTTGAAAAATAAATAAAACCGCCGTTATTCTTGTACTTTGTACAAAGGCAGGGTGAATTCTGTTGAGAACCAATTAAATATTTGTAAAATCACTATCCATGAAACCATTCAGCATGTGACAGCACAAATACAGGATGTAACTGTGAGTCACCAGGGTCACAAGTCACAAAGTGACAGACTGCAATGTCTCCCCACCTTCCTTTCTCATCTTCCTTGCAGATGAAGCCTTGTGATGTATTTGTTTTAAGTGACTTCACCACAGCAACTAATTTGTCACAGTCACCTAGTGACATTTTCAAGAAGTCACTTGGTGGTGTCACCGCAGACTGACATTCGTAAGTTGCAGGTCTTTTGATGGCCATGCGACATGGTCACTTATGCAACTTTCACATATGAAAAGTACTGGAACATCGTACTGTCTGAGCCTGGCTTTTAAAAATAAAGTTAAGTGAATTTTAAAAAGCAATATGGTTTTAATATTTTTGTCGTATTATGTTTTTGTAAAAGTAATCAAGATTAAAGTAGAAAAGTTGAATTCTTTTCAAGCAAAGGTCAAATTATCATGTTCTTAAACTAAAAAGTGTATCACAAAGAATATAAATCTCAATAAATCTTATGCTTATATCCATGAGTTACGGTATGGGGGGGGGGACAAGGTAATGTATTTTCCCACCTTAGCTTAAAAAATATATACATATATTGAATTAAACAGGGACAAACTGTAAAATACTTTAAAAATTACAAAATACATCACAAAAATTATTTATAATGTTTTAAGTTCACGAGCGCCAGTAGGGCTCTCACTTGACTTAAAAAAAAATAATTAAGCAAGAACACAAAATATTTTAAGCTACAAACTTCCGATTATACTGCCGTGTGCAGGTAAACGGCAGTAACTGCAGATTTTTCGATTTTCATTTTTTTGCATTTTTGAAATCTTTATTACTATTGTTTTATGGTACAAACATTTTTATTTGACTGCCGCAGAAAAAAAGCATTTTTTTTATCAGTGGTAATTAGCAGTAATTGCTTTTTTAGCAACATTTTGCGGGAAGTCGGCAGTATGTACATACTGCTCTTTACCTGCCCACGGAAGAACGAAAACTTTCTCCCGTGGGCAGGCAAACGGCAGTAACTGCTTTTGTCGCTACATTTTGCAGGTAATTGGCAGAATGCACTTACTGCTCTTTACCTGCACACGGAAGAACGAAAACTTTCTCCCGTGGGCAGGCAAACGGCAGTAACTGCAAATTTATTGATTTTCATGAATTTTTTTGCCCATGATCGTTTTGCCGTGGGAGGGTAAATGGCAGTAACTGCAATTTTCTCCATTTTCTTTTTTCTTTTTTTTTGGAATTTTTCAAATCTATGCTTCTTTAGTTTTATGGTGCAAACATGTTTATTTGGTTAGCGTTAAATAAAAGCATTTTTTTTTATCAGTGGTGATTAGCAGTAACTGATATTATCGCTACATTATGCAGATAATCAGCAGTATGTACTTACTGCTCTATACCTGCCCATAACCATTGTTTGGAGAATGGAACATAAATGAATCGCAGCCAAAACTTGAACCGAGACGCATAAACGGAATTCGCGATTTCTTTTTAGCTCAACTAAGGGCAAGCAGTAACGCCCCGAATGGGAGGTCATTGTGTGACCTCTCACGAATTTCCTTGATTTGGCAAATTTAGAGAACATATTGCATTTTTCAGGGGCGCCGACTTGGAAAAATTATTGGGGGGGGGGCCGGATGTCACCGGGGTCTAGGGAGTATGTTAAAGCACGGAGCCGCCCCCCCCCCGAAAAAATTCAGATTTTTGTGCCTTGAAAATGATAACTTATATATTTTCTGGTGCGTATAATTTATTCAAACAAACAATATGTGACAT
The DNA here is from genome assembly GCF_026930045.1 of Uloborus diversus. NCBI lineage: Eukaryota > Metazoa > Arthropoda > Arachnida > Araneae > Uloboridae > Uloborus > Uloborus diversus. The sequence continues at coordinate 266,490,996 of NC_072731.1, forward strand.
GGCATTTTCAAAGTAAAACAATCTAAAAATTGGTACACAAATATTCTGCTTCAATTAGATCATGTCACTTGCCTTAAGTGAGGAACAATTTTACAGTTCCATTTTTTGGGGAGCCGTGAAGTGTCATAGCTAGGCTACGGCACTATACAAGGTAGTGCACTTGACTTGCATGGAAATGAACTCCCAGTGGCACCGATTTATAACAACTATTGGGGAGAGAGTGCCATAACGGGGGCCTTGCAAGGGGAAATTTTCTAAATATGAGATAAAAAAAGTAGTGAGTTTTAAAGCTTTTTAAGCATTTTAGTCATATATTAACATTAGAACCCCAAAAACTCGACTCTCGGTAAATCGACACTCTGAAAAACTCGACAAGCCGACACATTTTTTGGCTTTGAAAACAACAAAAACCGCATGGTATTTTCGTAAAAAGCTAATTTAATTTACAGTAATAATTATACTTTTAGTCTATTACAAAGCAGTGAATATATAGCTCTGAAAAGATTGAAATGATATTTAAATAAATCTAAACTATCATTTAAAGAATAAAGCATAAAAGATTGCTGTCGCACTGCTTATTATACGTGAAATAACTGATTTAAGCTTGCTTTGAATAAGGCTCAAAGTTCATTAAATAAAAATGTCTCAAAATTAATGCTTTAATAGAGTTAAAAAGTTAATACAGATTACTTTATTAACTCTAATAACTGAAGAAAACTATCACGCCTTCCATTTAATATACAGATCAAACCCTGATATATTTTTTCCAGATCAGCAACACTTAGATGAGAGCGCCGCCAGCGACAGACTTCACCTGAAGGTTCGCGCACTGGGACAAATTCTATGAGTGCTCTCAGCACCGTAACACTATCATTATTCACACCGCTCGTTTTCAATTAACCTGTTTACTACCGTAATAGTTTTTTTTTAATTCATTACTGAATGTATTTTGCAATGTAAATATCTTCAAACAAGGGAAGTAAAAAATACCAACATAATTTTGTGACTTTAGAAACCATAATATGACAAATAATGTTCTTAAATTATTGAGGGTGCTCTGCCCCCCAAAACAAACTATTGAGGGGGCTCGGGGCCCCTCAAGCCCTATGGAGTCGGCGCCACTGGCATTTTTTAAAATGATTCCTAGTCGCTTCTCATTAGATGTAGGTATGCGTGACAGGTCGTATTTTATCTTTCGGCAAAATTTCGGAATTACCGTCTCTCGTCCTTGAGCGAAAGAGATACTTAAAAGGGGGGAGATACTTGGGGAAAAATAATCATACTTTATTTCAAATAAAGTCGAAGAAAACGTTTTGTAATTTCACAGCCCTCAAACATTAAAAAAAAAAAAACTTTGATTCTTCATATCCGTGTTCTAAAAACAATAAAACAAAATTAGTTTTTGCTAATGTACAGTTATAGAAGATAACATACGAGTAAACACAAGTAGTGCTTGGCCAGACGATAAATAAACGTGCACCAACAGAGCGATTCTGTTCCATTTGTTTTGTTCTGTCGCAGACGATATTTTTCACAATTTTTAATCTGTTGCACTTTTAGTAGTTCGATGAGAGCCATTGTTAACACACGAAGCATTTCTTTCGCCTAAATTTTCATGGATATTTATTGCTTTATTGCAAAGTGCGGAACATTAGGCGATTTGTCGTAGTCTTAAAAATGCCTAAAGAATCTTCCGTTGCCAAGTGACAACGTATGAACATCAAAGAGTTTTCGACAATGCCGTAAGCAATCAAAACATATGCCTTTTTATTTTATTTTTAAATTACATTTCATTTATTTATATTAAATTTATGTCAAGTGTATACACGGTATTATTTATTTTTTAAAGTAAAATATATTATTCACATTGCAATAAATATACTTCGTAATGACATATCTACTCCTTATTACGTTGAATTTGTAATTATTGGTCATTCAATAGTACATTGTGCAGTTACTGCTGATTACCAGTAAAAGTGCATGAAAATTACTACTGCGAAGAGCAAGTAAACGGCAGTATCTGCTTTAACTAAAATTTTGATTGCAAAATCAAATTTAAACAAACTGCCCAAAAAATATTTCGATATAAACATATAGAATAGCCTAAAATCAAATTTCAATATTTAATTGATATTTGTGGGAAATCAAAAACGCGTTTCTTCAAATATCTCAGAAACTCATTTTTGTAGATACTGCCGTTTACCTGCACACGGCAGTATATACATGAGCTTCGGCAGGCGGCTGCAAGTGGATGCATTTTTAACCCCTGGCTTTTGAAAATAAAATTAATTTAATATTTTATTTAACTTAAGTAATATTAATTTAATATATTTTTTAATATTGATTTTTGAATATTAAAAAAAAAAACATTAATTCATTTCAAGCAAAGGACAAAGTACAAAAATATTGTGATTTGTATAAATTTTTTAATTAAATAATTTTAAGAAAGTGCGAAATACTCGCATATATCAGAATTCGCTTTAAAATAAATAAATACTATTAGAGAAAATGTTATAAAAATTTATTTGCTTAAAGAAAATAAACAAATAATTAAAAACTTTTTTTTTTGTGATTTTCATAATAATGTACCCCCTATGATTCTGCGGGAGTCCATGTCGAGTTAAGATTATATATTCTCGGAAATTTGTACCAAAGTAAAACCAAGGAAAATAAGTAGTTCAAAACCAACATTTTCTGTCCCTTGGGGGGGGGGGGATCGAATCAACGATCTTCGCGTTGTTAGCCACAACGCTCCAACCAACTCGTAATGGATCTGCGTTTCGGAAAGCTGCACATTTACACAATGCGGGATAAAATAACAAAATTACTTGAAATGGATGCCTCTATTTTTTGAAAATATGTTTAAAATGTTCTATTGCGATTTACTGTCATTACTCTTTATTATTACAAATAATAAAGCTGAAAGTCTCTCTGTCCGGAGGATGTCTGTAGGATGTCTGGATCTCTGTGACTGCCGCATAGCGCCTAGACCGTTCGGCCGATTTTCATGAAATTTTGGCACATAGTTTGTAGCATGGGGGTGTGCACCTCGAAGCGATTTTTCGAAAATTCGATGTGGTTCTTTTTCTATTCCAATTTTAAGAACAAAAATATCATAAGATGGACGAGTAAATTACGAAATTATCATAACGTGGAACCGTAACATGGGCACAAGCCAATTGGCGAGATACGAAATTATCATAACATGGAACCGTAACATGGGTTCAAGCCAATGGGCGAGAAAATTCACCATACATTATTTGTAAATATACACGCGAACCAAAAGACCTTTTAATTTTTATATTAAAAGGTCTTTTTAATTGTTGTTGTATATTAAAAGGTCTTTTTAATTTTTATATTAAAAGGTCTATTTAATTGTTGTTGTTTAATTTTTATTAAAAGCCGCGCGGGTACCACTAGTGTTAAAATAAATGTTTTCTTTTCCGATTTTAGTGCAACTACATAATTGTGGTTCAGAATCTTCCAAAGAATTTAGATTATTTGTTCATGCAGATTTGTATCGTTAATTCAGTGAAGGAAAATAAGTCATTAAAACCGGCATCTCTTAGCTCATGGAGAATCTGACTTTTGCGTTGCTCGCACGAGACTCGAACTTTTACTGAGCTAAGGAAACCCCCCTCGCGGGGTGCTGTACATTAAACCAGTGCTTAGTAAAATAGCAGAATAAATAGTTTTTACTTCCTTTTAAAAAAAGGAAGTATTGTATTCGCGAAAAAATTTTCACTCAAAAATCGACCTTAATTTCCATTTTGTTCACCCCCGAATGAGTGTTGAGTTTATTTTTCAACTCGACCACACGTGGATATAAGCCTAGGAACGTACAGTTACCCGAAATATCCTTTTTGACGACCCTCCGAGTTAATTACAACAAATTTTCTCGTGACGTCCGTATGTACGTATGTATGTGCGTATGTGTGTATGTATCTCGCATAACTCAAAAACAGTATGTCCTAGAAAGTTGAAATTTGGTACGTAGACTCCTAGTGGGGTCTAGTTGTGCACCTTCCCTTTTGGTTGCATTCGGATGTTCCTAAGGGGGTCTTTTGCCCTTTTTTGGGGGGAAATCATTGTTCATTTCGATGTAAACTCAAGTGGTGTTATAATTTGGCGAACACTTGGTGATCTATCGCCATTCTTTTGGTCGCCAAGTTTTGTCACCAACTTGGCGACAAATTTGGCACGTAGACTCCTAGTGGGGTCTAGTTGTGCACCTTCCCTTTTGGTTGCATTCGGATGTTCCTAAGGGGGTCTTTTGCCCTTTTTTGGGGGGAAAATGATTGTTAATTTCGATGTAAACTCAAGTGGTGTTATAATTTGTCGGACACTTGGTGATATATCGCCATTCTTTTGGTCGCCAAGTTTTGTCACCAACTTGGCGACAAATTTGGCGATTTTTTTTTAAAAAATTGGTTTCAATTTGGCCACTGTTGGTGATATTTAGGGAGTAAACAATTGAATCACATTAAAATTGCCAATAATGGGGAAATGACATTAAATTGGAGTAAAAGGAAGTCATGTGATGCACACACCCAGCTCGTTTTTTTTTTTCGAAAAAACCGCCGCAATGTGAGCTGCCTGTTTACTTTTCGTCGAAAGCGGTGAAGTAAATCTCTGAAATGATGCCTTACTTTTGAAGTTTGATGAATACTTGAGGAAGTTATGGCGTTCCTTCAAAACCTTTTTTGACAAATAATGTGCAAGATTTATTCAAAGTACTAGTTGTTAGAAATATCAAACCCACTTCCCAGTTTTTCTTCAATTTCTAAGTTTGTTGTTGTTGTCTAAGGTTTGCTTGCTGTTGCAGCAATCAAACCTTAGATGTGTCCTTACTTTAAAATGTCCGTGAAAACTACAGTTTGTTGACAAAGTTTCGTCTATCTCTCCTTTCTAAACAAAATTTAGATGTGTTTACAGAGTCACGTGACTGGTGTCTTTCCAATCTCAAATGCAACAGAGAAAATGACACGGCATGAAATAAAAGTCAATCTTTTCCGAAATGAGAGCGATTAGCAATATTTTTTGATTGCTCCATAAATTTATTCAGTTTTCCTAGTTTTTCTTCAAATACCAAGTTTGTCAAGACTTCCGGAAATCAAACGTGCAGAAAATGTTTCCTTAAAATGTCCGGGGAAAAAGAGTTGTTGGAAGTGTCTTCGATCTCACTCCTTAACAAAATTTCATTCCCTTTACGATTCTTCTCGCTCGCACGAGATCCCCCCCCCCCACCCGCCCCAGTATCATTTTTATCTTACCCTTTTCCAGACCCGAAAACAAGAATTCGTATTAGTCGGGGATTTATTTTCTGAAATGAATTGCTGGGACGAGAGCGATATTTTTCGACGTTGAAAAATATTGCTGCTTCAGATTCCGAAAATCAAATCAGAAGATAATGCCTCCCGGAAAAATGACAACAGATCGTGAGGAGAAAGGGAAACGATACGGGAGGATGCTCTGTGCAACATAAAGAATATCAACTTTCCGTTCTTCTCTCTCCCCTTTGTTTTGTTTAGGGAATGCTGCTCGTAGTTTGACTAGTAGTTAAAAAGGTGGATACAGAGCGCGGCAGCATAATTTACTTATTTGAAGGGACAATAAAACAAAAGACGTTATTAATACAATCGGTTCATCGGGTTTTTTTCACTATTTTTACTTCCTTTTACAAACTAGTATGTTGTGGCCATCACGAAACTTTCTTCTATATATTTTTTTTTTCTGATCCCTCCCCATGCTTGACGAGGAAGCAATATTCCCAACAAAAACAAAATGACACATGCGAAAACTAGACGACCATCCCAATGTCTGAATTATTGCAAAAGCAAAGCAAAGAGCGAAAATTGAAAGTTATTTTAAAAGCCTTGCTTGAATTAATTACAAATATTTTATTTATTAACAAACATAAGATGGCAACAGTTAAAAATTTTAAATCATTGAGACAATATTTCCGATCATTTCCATACAATTAAAATCACGAGAAATACGCAGACGACAATCTATTACGATTTATCTTTCTTATTGTTGCATTAATAAAAATATTTTTATTCGCAAAAAAAAAAAAAAAAAAAAAAATCAACACCTCTTGGAGCGATCGGCGTCAAAATAGAACCAAAGCCTGTTTACATATGGATTCACATATATTCCAAATTTCAACCAGAACGTAGCATTACTTCTTGAGATAGGGCACTCACAATGGAAAAAAAGAACGGGCGATTGCGCTACCCCCCTTTTAGCTGTTGACACAAAAATAAAATCAGTTCTTATACCCACTAAGGGCTACTTGCCGATGAATTTTTCTTTCATTCCGTTCATTATTTCTTGAGATACAGCAGTCACAATTGATGACAAAAAACGTTCTACAGCTCAACCCCCGTTTGAGTTATTGACACCAAAATTGAATCAGCACCTGTTCCTGTTAATACCAACATATGGACCAAATTTTGTTTGATTCCGCCAGTAACTTCCTGAGGAATAGCAAGCACGCGTAACTCGAAAAACGTCCCATTGCTCCACCCCCCTTGGAGGAATTCGCGCCAAAAACTATTGGGCACAAGTTCACATAGGGGCACATATGTGTACTAAATTTCGTTCGATTTCATGCGGTAGTTTTTGTTGTAGAGCGGCCACAAAAAACTGGTCACACACAGACGTGACACACATACATACACACACACACACACACACACACATACATACATACACACACACACACTCAGACAGACAGACATTTTCCAAAAATGGTCGAAATGGACTCAGCACACCTCAAAACGTTCGAATCGGTCAAAATTCGAAATTCGAAAATTTGCACGAATCCAATACTTTCTTCTATATATTAGATATAGAAGAAAGTAAAAAGGAAGTATTGTATTCGCGAAAAAATTTTCACTTAAAAACCGGCCTTAATTTATATTTTACTCACCCCCGAATGAATGTTAGGTTTTTTTTTTTCGACTCGACCACACGTGAGTATATGCCTAGGAACGTACAGACATCCGAAATATCCATTTTGACGATCCCCGAGTTAACTACAACGAGTTTTCTCGTGACGTCTGTATGTACGTATGTATGTGTGTATGTATCTCGCATAACTAAAAAACGGTATGTCCTAGAAAGTTGAAATTTGGTACGTGGACTCCTAGTGGGATCTAGTTGTGCACCTTCACTATTGGTTGCCTTCGGATGTTCCCAAGGGGATTTTTTTGCCCCTTTTGGGGAGAAATCATTGTTAATTTCGATGTCAACTCAAGTGGTGTTATAATTTGGCGGACACTTGGCGATATATCGCCAGTCCTTTGGTCGCCGTATTTTGTCGCCAACTTGGCGACAAATTTGGGCGATTTTTTAAAAAAAAATTCTATTTCGATTTGGTCATTGTTGGTGATATTTAGAGAGTAAACTATTGAATCACATTAAAACTGCCAATAATGGGAAAATGACATTAAGTTGGAGTAAAAGGAAGTCATGTGATGCACACATCAGCTCGTTTTTAACAGTCATTAAATGTCTTTTAAACTTTTGATTGTGTTATTGTTCGTTTTTAGCTTTTACATTTGTATGTTTTTTACTTTCAATGCTGGTAGATGGAACGTGGCAATGTTTTTAGCAAAAAATTTAAATGTATTTGTGAGTGTCATTCATATTTTTTAGCTTTGCATACAGTAGTAACGTTGTTTAACTATTTTTTGGATTATCCGCAGTTTTCGCTTATCCGTGGTTACCATGCCACCCTATTCCGCGGATTATCGGGTGTTTACTGTACCATTCTAAATATTTCTTTACCGTATGTTACATACATGAAAATTTACCTAGACTCATGGGCGCCCATTAGAGGAGGCCGGGGGGGGGGGGGAGTGAAGACTCGAGCATTTGTACCTTTTAGTTTTAGTATTTCAAGTTAATATAAATACATTCCTTCTTCAGCCATTACTAAATGAGTTATTAAAAATACCCATTATAACGCTTATAACGAAAAACTACCCTTTTGCAAGTTAATTTCTTATTACTTTTTCACCTGGGTCTGATGGGGGAAGGTGGTTAATGGGGTAAAATGGTCACAAATCAAATAAAGAGCTATATATTCGAAATAAATGAAAGAATGAGGGTAAAATTTTATTTCAGATTTTAACAGTTAAGAACTATATTCTGAATTCAAAATTTTGAAACGGGCAGTATTTTATTTCGTAAAAAAAACTTTTGTGTGCGCATGAAACGTTTTAAAATCTGAACACCTCTTTCAACTTCTTTGTAAAATTTTGTTCATTAAAAGTTTTAGCAGATTGGTTGTGCTGGCAGCTTCCCGGAAGTCTATAGAACACATCTGCATAAACAGCTAAGCTGGATTCATTTTACATAATAATTTAGCGCAATTTAGGTCAGATGGGGTAATGTGGTCATAGGTTAAACTTAACAGATATCCTTCATCTAAAATCATTTGATCTTCTCTTATAAGGCAAATATCAGTTAAATATTAAGTTTATTAACTATTTACTGTTTTTAAGGGAAACTGAATTAAATAAAACTGAGTTTAAATTTAATGTAACATATCGTTTAAATTAAAGCAAGATTGTAATCCTATGATATTTGAAAATAATTTATTCTAATGGAATAATTTATGCCACCCCCTTCCCCTTACCAAAAAAAAAAAAAAAATCTCTTAAATATCAGTAAAAAGTAGAAAGTTAGAACTAGCTGTATTTTGCATACATTAAATAAATAGATAAAGCTTAATCATGCTTTTCCCTTTTGTATTTTAATTAAGTAATATTTTTTTAGAACTCTATTTGAGTGCAATATTTTCTTATTATGTAATTTAGGTAGTTTAGACATTATTCAGACGCTATCTTCAATATAACACTAAAGAAATAAAACATTGCAAATTATCACACCTTTCCTGATGATATTGACGAAATGCAGGAGCGAAATATGATTAAGGTTCTTCGTGAACCAACTGTTGACCATACTTGACCATCAAAAATTAATTTAAATAAAGTTAATTTCTTCAAAAGAACTAGGCGTGTTGAGCATTTAAAAAATTACAGTTATTTAAGATGGTTTTAGATCATTTTTTTTAACTATGACCACTTTACCCTAAGGCCTCTATATAAGGGACTAGTGGCACCCGCACGGCTTCGCCCGTAATAGAAAAATTAAAGGTCTTTTGGTTCGCTTGTATATTTACAAATAATGTATGGTGAATTTTCTCGCCAATTGGCTTGTACCGACGTTACAGTTCCACGTTATGATAATTTCGTATCTCGCCAATTTGCTTGTGCCCATGTTACGGTTCCACGTTATGATAATTTCGTAATTTATGATAGTTTTTTTTTCTTAAAATTGGAATAAAAAAAGAACCACATCGAATTTTCGAAAAATCGCTTCGAGGTGCACACCCTCATGCTGCATACTAACTTTGTGCCAAATTTCATGAAAATCGGCTGAACGGTTTAGGCGCTATGCGCGTCACATACATCCTACAGACATCCAGACATCCTCCGGACAGAGAGACTTTCTGCTTTATTATTAGTAAAGAAGGTAACTTATCGGACATTTTGGTTCCAAAATTGTTGGGGGACAAAATTAGTAGATGTACAGAAGTCTCGTTGCAGAAAACTGGTACTCAAGCTTTAGATGTGTTGCCTGATTGATGTTTGATTATTTTATCCTGTATATGAAAAAGATTTAATTAACACGAATTAAAAGCAAAAAAGAACAATATTAATGTCTAAAGATAAATTTTGCAGTTGTTACGTTAATCATCACCGGGGGGGGGGGGATATTAATTTGAATTTTTGGCATCTTGAATTATTCAAATTATGTTTTTCGCAATCACGAGCTTGTTTGTATGAATGCGCGTGTGTGTTTGTGCAGGCGCATGTGTGTGGGTACGTGTATGCATGTGTGTGCGTGTTGTGTATGCAGTGCTGTGTGTGTACGCGCGTGTGTGTAGGCGTTCGTGTGTGTGTATGTAGGCATATGTGTTTGTGTCCGTGCGCAGGCATAAGTGTGTGTATGTGTGTATGCGTGTGTGTGTATGCGCGTGTGTGTAGGATATGGACGCAACCTGGAGACGGTTTTCGCAAGAGGAGCAGCATCGTGAGGAGCCGGTCAACGGTGATGGTGTGGTGGGTGGCGGTGGGAAAATAAAATCACAGGAATTCAAAACAGTCAAATGAGAACAATAAGCAATCGTGATTGCTCAATAAGGTGTGAAAACGAAGTTCATTGCGGTAAACATTTCCCGAAACCTTTTTTGAATTTGTGAACTAAGTTATTGTTGTGTCGTACTTTGAAAGTCCAGGAGCAAAAACAATTGAGGCTATTTATTTACAAAAATGTACATGAAGCTTTACAAAAGTCATATCCACACAAATAAATGAAAACGTACTGTTTGTTACGCCTTATTGTCGTACTTAAAAGGAGAACCTCGTTCAGCAACGTAGTCGTACATAGTTCTGCGTATTTTCGATTCCGAGTCACAACTGACTACAACTGTATTTATGTCGAGGACTGCATACTAAGTGCCTTGCCTCCATTATTTTATATACCGATAGATGGCAGCACCATCACCGGATGGAACAGTTAATGAGAATTTAGAGCTAGACCAGGAGCTAATAGCTACCTGGTGCTAGCACCCCCAGAGGTATCGTTTCACTTGGAGGACATTGAGACCACGAGCATATTTAACGTCGCCCAGTCCCCTTTAATGACGACGGTGGGTCTTCGACCATCGAGGTTCGAACTCAGGACCCTCCGGCCCCGAATCCGACACTCTACCGATCGGGCTACCACGGCCCCTCTGCGTAATTCATACTCTTCCCGCTTTACTTAGCGTGTTGCCACTCATTCGTAATAAGTTGCTTAGGTGTTGTTTTCGGAGTAACTCTCAGCTGGAGGAGGTTCTTACGCAACAGTTATCTTTCTAGATTTATCTTAAGTGACATTTTACTCAACTTATCAACTATTTTACGACATAGCAAACAGCGAACGTTATAACGTATTTATAAATGCTAGAAACTAGGTTGCATCCAAATCTACCGTGGAACCAAAATGCCAGGTAAGTCGGCATGTCCTTATGAATGGGTTCTACTTTACCCCAACCAAGGCCATTAACACACACAAAAAAGAAAATGCCATTAAACTATTTAAATAATTTTTTTTTCTTCCGAAAATTCAGTGCAGCGTGTTCTTTATTAATGTGATGAAAAAAAAAGGAAAAAAAAGAAAAAGAAATTCCTGTATTTATTATTGGCCTAAGTTGAAAAACCTGTATGTTATGACCATTTTACCCCACTAGTCCCTATCTAATCTATACTGCCGTGTGCAGGTAAACGGAAGTAACTGCAATTTTTTCGATTTTCATTTTTTTGCATTTTTTATATCTATATTGATATAGTTTTAGGGTACAAACATTTTTATTTGGTTGTCGCAGAAAAAAAAAAGCATTTTTTTTACCAGTGGTTATTAGCAGTAACTGCTTTTTTCGCAACATTTTGCGGGAAGTCGGCAGTATGTACGTACTGCTCTTTACCTGCCCACGGAAGAACGAAAACTTTCTCCCGTGGGCAGGCAAACAGCAGTAACTGCTTTTATCGCTACAATTTGTAGGTAATCGGCAGAATTTACTTACTGCTCTTTACCTGCACACGGAAGAACGGAAACTTTCTCCCTTGGGCAGGCAAACGGCAGTAACTGCAATTTTTTTGATTTTCATTTATTTGCATCTTTGAAATTTTTTGCCCACAACCATTCTGTCGTGGGAAGGTAAACGGCAGTGACTGCGAATTTTTCCATTTTCATCTTTTTTTTGGATTACTGAAATCTATATTACTTCAGTTTTATGGTGCAAACATGTTTATTTGCTTGCCGCTAAATAAGAGCATTTTTTAATCAGTGGTGATTAGCAGTAATTGATATTATCGCTGCACTGTGCAGGTAATTAGTAGCATGTATTTACTGATCTATACCGGCCCATAACCATTGCCCGATGAATGGAACATAAATGAATCGCTACCAAAATTTGCACCAAGACGCAAAAACCGTTTTCACGGTTTTTTTAAAACTCAACTAAGCTTAAGCAATAGCGCCCCGATTGGAGGTCATTGGGTGGCCTCTCAAAAAATTATTTATTCGGCAAATTTAGAGACAAGATTGCATTTTTAAAAATGATTCCTAGTCGCTTCTCATCAGATGTAGATATGCGTGCCAGGTCGTATTTTATCAATCGGCAAAATTGGGAATTATCGCATCTCAAAAATTTAACTTCGGGCATCCTTCACTGCAAGAGAAACTTAAAACCATTACTTGAGGAAAATAACCATACTTTATTTCAAATAAAGTCAAAGATAATGTTTTGTAATTTCACAGGCCTCAGACATTAAAAAAAAAAAAAAAAAAAAAAGAAATGTTCTTTGAGTCGTCATATTCGTGTTCTAAAAACAATAAAACAAAATCAGTTCTTGCTAACATCTTATCTTATACATATAAAATCTGAGTATCTATCTATCTATCTATCTATCTATCTATGTCCAAGCTTCTTCTCCCGAACGACAGTGAACTGACCATCGAACCAGGTATCGATGGATTCGTCATCTTCCCGTCTTCATGTTTGGCTATTTAACATAATCCTCCGATAATAATTAGCGGAGATATCAATTAAAAATTATTAATTATGACTCTTAGATTTCAAAATAAAATCCATATTTTTCGAAGGCTTTCCTCCATTCAAATTATTATTCAGTGCTTCAACTCAACTTTCCGGATGAACGCTTTTATTCGGAACTCCAGCGCTCGAATACGCTACCTTGCGGTGATTTATAAAACTGCGTCTGCACCTAAAACATTGCCACGTTGCGCATCACGTGTGTCTGTTGACGTAAACGCGGTCAGTTTGTTCTGAGTAACGCATTCAACATGTCTAAGAACGCCTTCAACAACAGAAATTAATTCGTCCCTTAGTAGTATTCTCGAGCTTCTCAAAATAATGTTAGTTTTCCTTATTTCTTTCAAAAAAGTATTAAATGGTGGAAGCGTAAACAAGAAAACTCTGGATTATCAAAATTGGATAACGTTATACCAGGTAAAAATTTTTATTGTTTTGTATGAATTTGTAAGAATATGGGGGTTTTTTTAATCTTAAATTAAATAAACATACCATATTTTACAGCAGCATTTAGTTGGAATGGACAGTATGCAAAATATTTTCTTGAATATATTATCGTAGAACAAAATGAATAACCGAGAAAGAATTTACTTTATTCCTTTTATTCTCAGCTGAAAGGTTTCGCCAAATTTGTTTAGGGTTATTAATTTTTAGTATTGTGCGAGCAAAGTAGCCTTGGCGAGATTTCGCGTTTTTAGTTAAACCATTTTTAATTTTTATCATGAGTGGAATAAAATGGTAGTAAGATTACAGAATTCGATAAGTGAAAGGAAATAATGGTCAATCAACTGAAAAGAAAACTACCACCATATATCCGTCGTGAGAATTTTGTTGATGATTTGCATAACATGACACAATTAAATCGTAACTCAGAAATTAGAAAAATCGAAACAGAAAATTTTTAAATGAACCGATTCGGGAATTCGAGAGAAATAACTCAACTACAAATGGAAAAAAAAAATAAGCGCTAGCCAAGCAAGGCAAAAAAGTATCATCTTCTTTCGATAACAATTTGTAATGTCACATTGAATTTTCTAGCATTAATTGTTATTCTTGTCAGGCCACAATTATTATTTAGTTTTATCAAGAATTGATAAATATCGAATTCAACATCGTGGAAATAGCTGCTTAGAACTACGAACTACGTAGTTTGCATGAATCTTTGACGTTTAGTAATGCTTCTTGAATTCTCATTTCTTTCTACGTGGGCCAGAATATCCACAAGACTTTGAAAATTAATTTTAAAAGAATAAAGCAAAAAAATCATACGTACGAACAAAAATCACAACACTTTTAGCATTTTCTTCGTTACCATGTGCGTTTGTTGTAGTTTTCAATTCCGCCATTAGACAGTGACTTCAGTGCCCCCTATAGTTCGTTGGAGTTGCGAATTAAAATTTACAGCGTGAAGAAAATCATTGAAAAGAAACATCTGTTGCCATTTCTTTTTCTCGAATATAAAGAAATAAAATTAGGCTTTTGTTTTAAGGCTTTTCCTGTAATCAGGGTGTTTAAGTTGTTTACCCTATTGGAAAAAAAAATGATACCGGAAAAAAATATACCGGCTTATGAAACACCGGAACCGGTATCATACTTCCGGTATGTCAGTATTTATACCGGAACCGGTGTTCCATAAGCCGGTATAATTCAGATCCCGGTATCCCATACCGGAACCGGTGTTCCATAAGCCGGTATAATTCAGATCCCGGTATCCCATACCGGAACCAGTATCCCATACCGGAACCGGTGTTCCATAAGCCGGTATAATTCAGATCCCGGTATCCCATACCGGAACCGGTATTCCATACCAGAACCGGTATTCCAATAATACCGGTATTCCATGCCGGAACCAGTACTCCATACCAGAACCGGTATTCCATACTGGAACCGGTGTTCCATAAACCGGTATACTTCATATCCGGGTATTCCATACCGGGACCGGGGCTCAATACCGGAACCGGTGTTCCATTAGCCAGTATACTTCAGATCCCAGTAGTCCATACCGGAACCTGTGTTCCGGTATACTTCAGATGTCGGTAGTTCCTACTGGAACCGGTGTTCCATAAGCTGGTACTTCAGATCCCGGCACTCCATTTCCGAATGGTTGTTCTATTTTGGAATTTATTTGGTTCTTCAAATCCCGGTAGTTTTAGCCAGAGTTGTTGTTCCAACTTCAGTTGTATACCGATATTTCTTTCTGGTACTGGTACAGCACATTTCGTTACTTCCTATCGCGGTAGTATATTCTGGTGATTCTCCAGAATGGTCTGTACTGACTTATGATGCGGGAATAGACACTGGTGCAGTCCATTTTGATGTTAAAGTGTACTGGCATTGCATAAGCTGGTACGGTGCATGGTGCCAGTAGCATACTGAAGTCACTAGAATACCAGCATTGCATTAGGTATATTTACGAAGCACAATACTTTAATGTAACATAATTAAATCGACTAAAAATGCGACTTATCAATATCCAAAACTTAAAAGAAGGGATGCAAAATTACAAAATTAATCAAAGCTATATGTAGTGCATTATCGAGTAAGCGATTAAAAAGTAAATATATTTAGTCAGAACAAAAATGTTTAATTGCAATATATTATTATGAGTCCAGCCACTTCAAGAAATTCTTTAAATGACAATAGTTCTTGAGAAAATAGAGAAGATTTATTTACGACAAGAAATATCGTTAGCAACTGCTAAATTAACCATAGCAATTAGGCAAATTCCATTAACACCGTAAACTCAATGGTCACACACGTATTTACATCACAATACGCAAAAACAAATCATAAATCTGAGCATGATACGCAAAATCTGAGCATGTTTGGCACCTCTGTTTTGTGCACAAAAAGTGCACTGTACAAACAGCACACTCTGTACAGCTAAATTGTACAATACTTTTCATATGCAATCACAATGCTCAGACTTAGTGCAATTTTTTACATAATGTTTTCATTGTGTAGAGACTACTTTTTGTCCGCAATATTTAAAATGAAAAAAAAAAAAGAAATTGAAAATTAAAGTTTCTTAATTTTAGCATGTTTATTAACAATAAATTTATTTAGGAGAACATATCAAAAGTATTGTTCAGTTTTTGATGAAATATAAGAAATTCTAAAATAAAGCCTGTCGTGGAGTGGAAATCATCTTTGTTACCAAAAATCTGTTTATTACTCCTGAAATTCAGCAGCAGTTGTTACAACTGTTACTGCAGTTATAACTTTTTATTGAATACATTAATAAGTTAAAGTTGAACAAAATATAGATTTTAACTTACTAACATATATGGCAAGAATGTCCTTCCTACCAGGAATGATGATGAACCCCCTCCCCCAAGCAAACAAGACCCCAAAGTTGAGATCAATAAACCCTTTAAAATGTCTATGGCATAATCTGGATTAATAAATCTGGATCACTGTGTCATAACCCAAATTTAATGCTCTTTCTTGCCACAAAAGGTTTTCTTGTGCATGCTTACGATATAAAACTATATAATCAATGGTGATGCATTAAAATTTCATAATTTAGAAGCAAAAATTTCACACATTCAGTATGCATTATTAATTTAGACAACAAAAAGTAAATAATAAGCGCCACATTATAATTTTTTCCAAATATTGTAACATTCGAGTTTAAACCACTTAAAACTACTATTGTGTAGATGTTTATTCTCCAATATTTTTCAGCTGTTCGTGTCAGTTTTGTTGCTGTATAGCATAGAAAAACATAGTGTGTTATCTATATAACTCACAGCGTGTTACTGGTTTCCATGGTTTGAAAATATATTTTGATACCTATCAGATATTTTCAAATTTAAATAATTAAATGTATTGTAATATTTATATACTCTATGAAACTGATTACAAAAATACACACAAGCCTTGTAAAGAATCACAGTATCATATACACAAATATAATGTTTTATGTAATATTAATACATGAAAAGCTGATTTAAAATCATAGGTTATATTAGCTTAGTTTTATTGATTATTGCTTACATGTGTTTTAATGCTTATATGTAATTTAAAATTAATGTTTTACAATAAATTTTATTTAATTTAATTGTGTTGCTTTTGCAACAATAGTAAACAAATTTTACAAAATTATAAATTTTAGAAACTGAAAAAAAAAAAAAAAAACAATACCAGTCAGGGTTGGCTGATTGGACCCAATGGTTTTTTTTTAAATAACCCATTTAAAAAACCCATTATTTAGCCCACTTTTCGGTTTTTTAAAATTTTCTGAGAAGTTTTTTTAAAAACATTAAATATTTTCACAATTTAAACTTCTTTTTTATTTGTTCTTCATCACTGACAGTGGACATAAAAAACAAATTTCGAACTTCAGTGGTTTTTCTTAACTCTTTATGGCATTAAAAAATACTTCAAAGATTTTAAATAAATATATTTCACTTTTTTCTTTTACTGGTCAATAAATAACTCAAATTGTCTTGACTAAGCCCTGTCACGTCTGATTTTCTCAATATTTGTAGTTTGTACAGAAACTACTATAGCTAAAAGGCTCTTTCATTTGAATTATTTTCTGCAAACCAACACATCACAAATCTCGAATAAACAAGGTATATTTTTTAGAAGACAACAGGCATTACAAACGGTCAGACAGAAAACAGAATAGGATGTACAGTATTTTCATTATCTTATGAAAAAGTTTAATATTTCTTACTCTGTGCACAGAAATAGAAAATAATTTGTGGGTCCGAAAGTCATGCAATAAGTCCCTTGCTAGCACTTACCTTGGGTGGAGGGTATTGGAGACCCTCTCTCTCCTTCAGCAGCATATTGTAATTGTAGGGATATCAGCAACTCACTTGACGTGGTCTGACAAAGTTATTAAATTGGTAGATGCTGGCATCATTTGGGGCTAAGTGCAAAGACCCATAACAAAATGAAGTTAAAAAATGCTACAGGCCTATGTGAACTTAATGTAAATACAGTAACACCTTTAGTGAAAATACAGGGTTTTGTATATTTAATTTGAATTCTTGATCCTGTAATATATAAGTCATATCTTCTTATAGGAAATCTTTGAATAACTTCGTTTATTGACGTAGAGTGGATAAATGAGATGAAAGTTAATTAGGTTGAAAATTAAAAATTTTATTTCAATTTTTTAATTATTATGACAATTCTTCTGATTACGTGATAAAGCAATTAAATTGATAGTTGCGAGGGTCGTAAAAAATGAAGTCACAAAAGCACTACAGGCTTGAGTGCTCTTAATAAAAACATAATATACCTGTAAGGAAAATATTGTGTATTTTCATTAAGAAATTTGAAACCTTGACCCTGTAATGTAAAAGTTCTCTGCTAATGGGAAATTTTTTAAGAACTTGTCGTGCACGGAACAAGAGTGGATAAATAAGATGAAAGGAAATTGGAATGAAAATTTATATTTTTAAGTGACATAGTCGAACCTCCATAACTCCAATATTTCTTTATCTCAAAGTTTTCATCAGGTCTCGAGCTTTTGAGACTGTTGTGGAAACTTCACGTAACTTGAACGTTTTAGCTGGTGCCTTGGGACTTAAGTTATCAAATTTGAGTTGACTGTATCTAAATTTTTAAATTGTCATGATAATTCTTTTGAGGACGCATGCCTCAGTTTCCGATTATTATCTTTAGATATAACAATAAGATAAACATATATTGACATATATATTTAGATAAACATATATTGACAAAAACAAATTTTTAAAATCAATATGCGTGCATTTGGAGGCATTCATTTTGTCTAACGCAGACAGTAGAGTTCCGGCACTTGAATGATAATCTGGCTGAATCTAAGAAACACCCTCAGCAGCAAGGACGGATTCAGGAATCCTTCGAGGGACAAAATTGCGCTTTAGAACTTCAATTTTGGAAAAATGGCAAGCCTATGAACCCTCTCCCTCACCATAATCCAGTATCGTTTAAAATAGTCCTTTTGGGACTGCAGTTTTGAAAAATTAACAGAGGAAAGAGCTTGAACTTCATTCCCTCACCAAAGCCTTCTCCTAAACATTACCAAAGATGATTTAAAATCGCATTTTTAAGACTTCAAGTTTGAAATTATTCCAAAAATCTTCTGATTAAAAGTTCCATAAAATTTTTGGCAGATTAACTAAAAAATAGTTTTGAAACTTTAATGTCGAAAAATTGCTTATAGAGTGCCGCCCTTGTATCCGTTCATGCATGCTCAGTAGGGCAAAAAAACCTCTACTAGCAGACTTATTGATAAATACCCATTAACAATACATTTATACTGCATTGACAAAAAATTTATCTTTGGATGCCTGTTAAAAAATCATGACCAATAATTCAGAACAATCATTTAACAGAATTCCAAGATTCTGGAATGGAAAAACTGTATGAATTCAGCAGAGTCCAGAGTATTCTTGAGAGAATTTTCTGCTTATATGGGGAGAAGAACCCAAGACAAAAAATAAGTAAAATAAACCTTTTTTTAAAAAATGAAGTGACGAAAATCAGAGTCCACACAACAATCTAACAGTGGCCTGAAAACTGCGCAACCTATGGTGTAATTGTCTATTTACTTTGCACGTTTTAGCTAGTTCTCTGATTTGTTAACATGTCCTATTTCCAGTTACTTATAAATTAAGTCATGGATATTTTCTATTTGTTTTTGTAACACACATCTCATTTTCCTTACTGATGTGTACAGTAAGTAGAACTACTATTATCCAAATTTTTTCCAGAAAAAGAAAATTAAGACAGAAACTAATGCAAAATATTTGTAGAAGTGATTCGCAAAATAAATAATCTGTCTAAGCGCTTTTCCGTCTGTGAGTTAGTTAAACACTAGCTCACACTAGTCACTTTGACAGAGATATTTAGCAAGTAATGATTTTCATTTAGAGTACAGTACATCCTTCCCGACATAATGTTCAGCACATGTTACTATACGTAGCATGTAAAAACACTCTACTTTCATTTGATAAAGAATTTAAAAAGTTTTTCCCCATTTCAAATACAAAAATTTATTAAAATAGCATTTCTTTTCGAAAGAAATTCATTTGTCCGAGTCTACTGTAGTTGAACATTGACCAATTTGTAATTTTTCTTATTTCTATACATTTGAATTTTTAGCCTTATTCTGCTTAACTTGTTTCTTTTAGGTACAGTTACTTCTGTACAAAAGTTACTGCTACTCAACTGTGGTTTTATTTTTGTGTAAATCATGCAAAAATGTTTGGCGATAAATTTTACTTGACTGTATACAAAAAACACAGTAGAAATATCCCCCAAAAATAAATAAATGTGAAAAAAAAAACCGAATAAAACAAATAAAAGAAAAAGGGCTTTACCTAAAAAATATAAAAGGAACGTAACAAAAATTGCTTGTGAGCGAAATGTAAGATTTTTTTTCCCCGTTTTCTAGCGACGAAAATTAATATGGTTAAGTTCTCGGGGACTTATTTAATATGCTAGAATTAACTCAGACAAAAATTAAAAAGAACAAAGCTTAAAATTAACAAATATTTAAAAAAAAAAATTAACTTTATATTAGCACCTTAAAGAATAAAACAAGGACAGCGCAACACTAGTAAAGAAATTACACGACAAAAAATTGCTAGAAATAATAGTAAGAAAAAAAATAATAAAAATTTTTCGAAAGAGACATACTGAATTGAATGAACTAAAAAAAAAAAAAAAACGTGCAAAGCATGAAGCAACAATGTAAACAAATCGACCGCATGGCTCTGTGTTAGGTTGAGTTGACTTCATTTAAGTCGGAAACTGATTCGTTAGGAGTGAAAAATGATTCATAAATTATTAAATATTAGAAAATCTAGGACGAATACAAATTTAAAAAAAACTTCGTTATGCAAACCGCTGGGATGTAAATCAATTTTGTGCCAATTTTCATCATCATACGTTGCGTTGATTTTTCAGTAGATTACTTGACCCGAAAAGCTATTGCGCAATCAAAAGTTATTCGCAGCTCCAATGCTCGAATACGCTACCTTGCGGTGATTAGCAATACTAAAGAAAAAGGTAAAACATTCCATTCCACGGTTTGATTCATACAAAATTAATTTCAAATGGAAACGCGTGGCGCAAAACGAGCCTTTATTTTTCTCTCTCCGTTGGCAACAACCCGCTTTGTTTACGTACGATCTTTGTTTACGTTCTGCAGACTCGCGTCTAGCGTTAGATGTCTAGCGTTAGAATTTGATTTTAGAATGAGTGTTTTTAATCACTTGAATATAATTTTAAAAGAAGAGAGCAGTGGACTTGGGAGTCTTTAGATGAAAGATTTAAACGCAGATCGGTCAGAAATGCTGCCAATAGGATTAGGCGCGCAAACGCACGCCGTAAACCGTGAATTGCAAACCGAGTGAGTTCTGTAAGTGTTTCCAAACATATTTCCGGTGTAATCATGCACTTTACTGGAGAAAAGAGTTGAACTAACACTGACAGTAATAAAACTGGAGAAAAATATTAATGTATAAAAAAATGCTAATAATAACATTGATACTTATCCTCGAAATACCACTTATTTTATCCGATAGTAACGTGCCTTTTAATTCAAACGTGAACAATTTCCTGTTAGATTAGCCTTCCCAATAACTATAAATAACGCACAGAGTCAAACTTTTGATAAAATTTGTTTAGATTTTAAAAAACCACTTTTCAGTCATATACATGTCATTGTAAGTCATTCAAAGTCTTGTATCTGAAAACCCAGAAATTTTCAACTGTGTATGTTGTGAGGTATTATGATTTTCTTCTTTTAAAAAAATTCCTTTGCAAAGCCAATGTTTCTGTCGAAAGGTTTTCCCTTAACCATAATACTTACAAAAAATTAAGCTCCCTACTTACTTGGGCTGTAGAGTCGGAGGAAAAATGTCTTACTCCCACTCCAGGATTTTTAGAGACTCCGATTCCTTTACCCAAAATTAGTCTGACTCCAGTTGTGATTCCTCAAATACTGGCAGAGCTGCGAATTTTCAGAGAAAATTACCAACTGTCTCTTGAAATTTTAAACCTTTGACTCAACCTCTTTTACCAAAAAACCACTCCAACTCCACAGCCCAGCTAGAGCTTGATCACAAAAAGAAGACGGATGACTTTGATGCAAAAACATCCGTCATTTGTATCATTTGTAATAGGTTTTTTGTTAATATTTTGGAAGATAGGATTAGCGAAACCATGCCTCTTATTATTTGGTGCTTTCTGGCAGATTCTACCAATTACAAATGATGCAAATTATGTTTCACTTCAAGGTCATCCGCCTTCTGTTCGTGGTCAAGCTTTACTAACTGCAATCTGTAAAAACTGAAGTTTTTTTCCAACCACATTTTTGTATATACAGTGAAGCACCGTTTATGCATTTTTGAAGGGACTATGAAAAAAGCGTACAAATGAAAAAACATATACTTGGTAAAGGTTAATGTATATTAGACTCTCCATGGACCAATTTAAAAAATGTATTATTAATTAAAACGTATAAAAGGGAAACGTATAAACTGTGCTTCACTGTATTATGTTATTCCACGTAGACTAAATGAATTTATTGGACAATTCTCATTGCAAAACATGTCACTTAGTTTTGCAAAGCATTGAAGTTAAGAACTGAACAACAATGACAAAGTAAAGCAACAAATTGAATCACGAAGACCTGAAAAGCGAAACATTTCACATACTTTTGCAATGGCATTGATGTTAAGAACTGAACCACAGTGACAGAGTAAAGCGACAAATTGAATCGTGAAACTTGATTTTACTGCTAATACGTTTTCATAAAATCATTTTGACCCTGCTTTATTTATAGTCATTAGGAAGACGAATCTAACATGAAATTGTTTACGTTTAAATTTAAAAGGCATATTACTATGGAATGAAATAAGTGGTATCTGAGGTATGACATAAACATTAGTGTTATATAATAATCATTAATTTTTTTGCTACAATAATATTTTTCTTCAGTTTTATAATTATCAGTCTAAGGTCAACCCTTTTTCTCCAGTAAAGTGCATGATCAATCCATAAATGTGTTCGGAAACACTTGCGGAATTCTCTCGATTTGAAGTACACATTGTGCATTTGTGCACCTTAGCCTATCAGCAGCATTTCTGACTGATCTGAGTTTAGTTTTTTCATCCAGGGCCAGATTTGGAAATGTGGAGGCCCTGGGGGAATGAAAGAGTGGAGGGCCCTAATCAGGGTTCAAAAAAAAAAAAAAAAATCATCATATTTTGGAAAATATCCGATACATTGATATATATCCGAATTGATATATAGCCATTCATCCCTTCAGTGTGTCAATAAAATGAGTACGAAGCATTCTTGGGAACTAAACCCTGGGAGTTTTGCATTAGGCTGACCTCTTAACAGGAACATCTGCCTAGCTCCCAAGAGACCTTGGTCAGGAGGAGTGAGATGGGTACAGTAGGCCTTGGCCCTCATAAGATGTCATGCCACCGGGAGTGGTTTTTTGACTCTTAAAACACTCATCCTAACATTTTTTACTAAATCACTGCTTTTAGAGAATGTCAGAAGTTGCTTGCTCTTTGCAACTGTTAGGCATTTTAGAAAATATATACACACATTTTGACACTGAACATAGTATAATTAATGACCATGAAATGTTTTTAAGCTGTCTTAGTCCTTACAGTATGTAAACATTGTATGGTTTTTTTCACTAATTTCTTTTGCATTCAGTAAATGTAGGAAACAAAGATTATATTATGATTGTAATTTTAGTGCAAAAATGTTCCCTTACATACTTTTCTCAAAAGATAATGAAATTGCAAACTTATGCTTAAAATAATCTAATGCAGGATTTGCATGTCAAATTAATTGTCCCCTTTAAATGTATGAAAATCATAAGTGTTATGAGATTCATATAAAAAACACTAACCTTTTTTTAATACAAATAAAACTAGACTAATGTATTAGTGACCTGTGAGCGAGTGTAACAATGGTATGCTTTTTGATAGGAACTGTATGGGGAAATTAACTTTAGTTTTGTTGCAAAATAAACCTTAAATTATCTGGCATGCCGAAAGATTCAAATTTCCGGCATGCTGGTCAACCTCGCTTTTCGGGGTAATATGGTATTAAAAAATCTAGATTAAATTGATACTCGTTTCAAAATTCCCCTGTAAGATTTCATACTGGCATTTAAATTTCCAGTGTGGTTAGTTACAGGTTTCAAAATTTTTGGTACGTTTAAAAACCACTATTAAAAATCCAGATTAAATTGATTCTGGTTTCAAAATTTCCAGTATGTTTAAAAACCGGCATTAAAAAATCCAGACTAAATTGATACTGGTTTCAAAATTTCCAGTATGTTAAAAACCGGTATTAAAAAATCCAGATTAAATTAATACTGGTTTCAAAATTTCCAGTATGTTAAAAACCGGTATTAAAAAATCCAGATTAAATTGATACTGGTTTCAAAATTTCCAGTATAAATTGATACCGGTTTCAAAATTTCCAGTATGCTTAAAAACCGGTATAAAAAATCCAGATTAAATTGATACTGGTTTCAAAATTTCCAGTATAAATTGATACCGGTTTCAAAATTTCCAGTATGTTTGAAAACCGGTATAAAAAAATTCCAGATTAAATTCATACTGGTTTTGAAATTTCCAGTATAAATTGATACCGGTTTCAAAATTTCCAGTAAGATTTCATACCGGAATTTAAATTTCCGGTATGATTTTCTTTTTTCCGGTACAAATCATACTGGGTCCGGTATCATTTGGATACTGGTTTTAGGATTTTTTTCCAATAGGGTACTTTTCGATCATTTTGCCGTAATCTGCAGCAAAATTTTGCTGTTTTTTTTTTTTTTTTTTTTTTTTGTTCAAGCCTGATTGTTAAATACGCGTCACATGACATAACTTTCATTTTCGAGGAGGACCGTGCACGTCGTAAAGTAAATGAGTGATTTACAAGTTATTTGAGTTCTTTGAGGGTTTGTACCTGGAAAACGGATTGATGTAATTCTTGTACGACCATGTGGATAGAATCCATCCAAATATTTATCTGAGTGGTATGTTGCATTAATAAACACCCGGGCAACGCCGGGTAGTAGACTATTTTATGTAAAAAGCGGATTGTTATTGTGCATAAATATTTCCGATATAGTCTATCAGATGTAATTCAGTTTAACGTGAGTAAAGATTATAGTTGATAATGCATATATTTTCCCCTTTTGTGCTGACTGAAAATGTACTCATAACTTGTATCATTGATAACGATTATTAACGTTGATGAGGTGTTTTGGCAAAAATATGTTTTACTGGTGTTTTGCAAACCTTGCTTTACGCGCCTTTATTTATTCCTTAACGCGTTAGAAACTAGTGTCAGTGTACTACAAAAGCATCAACTGGACTGCTCTTACATTTTTTAGGTAGCCCGTGCAACGCCGGGCACGCAGCTAGTACATATAAAATCTGAGTATCTATCTATCTATCTATCTATGGCCAAGCTTCTTCTCCCGAACGACAGTGAACTGACCATCGAACCAGGTATCGATGGATTCGTCATCCTCCCGTCTTCATGTTTGGCTATTTAACATAATTCTCCGATAATAATTAGCGGAGATATCAATTAAAAACTTTTAATTATGACTCTTAGATTTCAAAATAAAATCACTATTTTTCGAAGGCTTTCCTCCATTCAAATTATTGTTCAGTGCTTCAACTCAACTTTCCGGATGAACGCTTTTATTAAAATTTACAGCGTGAAGAAAATCATTGAAAAGAAACATCTGTTGCAATTTTTTTTCTCGAATATAAAGAAATAAAATTAGGCTTTTGTTTTAAGGCTTTTCCTGTAATCAGGGTGTTTAAGTTGTTTACTTTTCGATTATTTTGCCGCAATCTGCAGCAAAATTTTGCTGTTTTTTTTTGTTCAAGCCTGATTGTTAAATACGCGTCACATGACATAACTTTCATTTTCGAGGAGGACCGTGCACGTCGTAAAGTAAATGAGTGATTTACAAGTTATTTGAGTTCTTTGAGGGTTTGTACCTGGAAAACGGATTGATGTAATTCTTGTACGACCATGTGGATAGAATCCATCCAAATATTTATCTGAGTGGTATGTTGCATTAATAAACACCCGGGCAACGCCGGGTAGTAGACTATTTTATGTAAAAAGCGGATTGTTATTGTGCATAAATATTTCCGATATAGTCTATCAGATGTAATTCAGTTTAACGTGAGTAAAGATTATAGTTGATAATGCATATATTTTCCCCTTTTGTGCTGACTGAAAATGTACTCATAACTTGTATCATTGATAACGATTATTAACGTTGATGAGGTGTTTTGGCAAAAATATGTTTTACTGGTGTTTTGCAAACCTTGCTTTACGCGCATTTATTTATTCCTTAACGCGTTAGAAACTAGTGTCAGTGTACTACAAAAGCATCAACTGGACTGCTCTTACATTTTTTAGGTAGCCCGTGCAACGCCGGGCACGCAGCTAGTCTTATACTAATAAAATCTGAGTATCTATCTATCTATGTCCAAGCTTCTTCTCCCGAACGACAGTGAACTGACCATCGAACCAGGTATCGATGGATTCGTCATCTTCCCGTCTTCATGTTTGGCTATTTAACATAATCCTCCGATAATAATTAGCGGAGATATCAATTAAAAACTATTAATTATGACTCATAGATTTCAAAATCAAATCCCTATTTTTCGAAGGCTTTCCTCCATTCAAATTATTATTCAGTGCTTCATCTCAACTTTCCATAACAATGCTTTTATTAAAATGTATAGCGGGTGAAGAAAATCATTGAGATGAAAGATCTGTTGCCATTTTTTTTCTCGAATACGAACAGGTAAAATTCTTGTTTTTATTTTGAGGCTTTTCCTGTAATCAGGGGATTTAAAATGTTTACTTTTTGGGGTTTTCCGCAATCTGCCGCAAAATTTCAGTGACTTTTTTTTTTTTGGTTCAAGCCTGAGTGTTGAACTCGCGTCACTTGATATAACTTTCATTTTTTAGGTAGCCCGTGCAACGCCGGGCACGCAGCTAGTACAGTTATAAAAGATAACATACGAGCAAACACAATCAAAACTTGGCACTCGACGTTAAATCCCGGTTATCACAAATTTGCCATTTCAACTGCTCTTGCGCGCGAACTTAGCTAATTTCAAAACAAACGATTTCAGTTTAGTAATAAATATGAGATAGCAACAGATAAAAATTAGAAATCACAAAGTTTTCTCTGATTTAGTTTTTAGGCCTCGGTAAAGATTGAATTTTGCGTCTTAATTATTAATGGATTCGGTGTCTGATTTGTCTGTCCCTTTTCAGAACCAAATTTTTAACCTCAGAAGAGTGTACTAGAATTGAAGCATCACTTCTAATACAAAGCCGAACCCTCAACCTAAATAAAAATTTATAATACTAAATTGTTTACGCCTAGCGTAAAATATCCGCAAAAGACGGATTTCTGTACTAATATTCCAATCATTTTTGAAGTACACAACGTGTTTTACATTTATGTTAAATAAATATTTCCAAACTAATAAATATCGAAGTGTCATTTTTCTCTTAAGATTATCAGTTATTTCGCATCCGTAGTTTCATCTAATGTATCACGAAATCGCTGTGAAAATATTCTAATCGCATTCATTGATTTGGTGGGACTCTCGCTCAGCCTAAATATAAACAAGCAACACGAAATCTTAAAACAAAAAGCCCAAAAAGCTAAGTCCGCGCGCAAGCGCAGTTGAAATGGCAAATTTGTGATAACCGGGATTTAACGTCTAGTATGCTTGGCAGACGATAAATAAACGTGTAGCAAAAGAACGATTTTGTTCCATTTGTTTTGTTTTGTCGCAGGCGATATTTTCCGCAATTTTTAATACTAAGCGGCTGTAATTTTAGTTGTTCGATGAGAGCCATTGTTAACATACGAAGCATTTCTTTTGCCGAAATTTCATAGAGATTTCTTGGAACATTAAGCAATTTTTTATAATTTGTAAAAACGCCTAAAGAATCGTGCAGTTGCTAAGTGACAACGCGGGAACATAAAAGAGTTTTCGATAATGCCGTAAGCAATCAAAACTCAAAACATGTGCCTACTAGAAATCTGAGTTCGTTTTGCAAGGACTTTAAATAAGCAAGTATATCTGGTATTTGAATAGGTACGTATATGTTATTGCATTAAATTTCTATCAAATGTATGTAGGTCATTTTGTTTGATACATATTTCAGTTATATCTTTTTTAAACCAACATGAAGGCATTTATTTTCATTTTTGTATGTAAGAAAATAAAATTTTCTTTTTATTTTCAAGTTATATTTAATTCATTTATTTTAAATTTATGTCAAGTGTCTACACGGTATTTATTTATGCTTTAAAACAAAATATATTATTCACTTTGCAATAAATATACTTCGTAATAACGTATCTACTCCGTATTATGTCGAATCTGTAATTATTGGTCATTCAATAGCATATTTGTGCAGTTACTGCTAACTACCAGTCAAAAGTGGATGAAAATTACTAGTGCGAAGAGCAAGTAAACGGCAGTATCTGCATTGATCAAAATTTAGATTAAAAAATCAAAATGAAACAGATTACCCAAAAAATGTTTCGATATAAACATATAGAATCACCTAAAATCAAATTTTAATATTTTATTAATGTTTGTGGGAAATCAAAAACGCGTTTCTTCAAATATCTCAAAAACTCATTTTTGTAGATACTGCTGCTTACCTGCACACGGCAGTGTAGCCGTCTTTACCCAGGCAAGGTTTCACGAATTTTGATTCAACCATTCGAATTCTAGGGTTCCCCCCCCCCTCGCTAAAAGAGAAAAAGTTATCACTGAATGTAATTAAATCATCGGAGTGAGATGTCTGACAGGAAGATGTCATAGCTATCGAAGGAAGGGACATAATTAAAATTGGAAATGATAAAAAGAAGGATAATAAAATGAACTCAAAAAACACAACCCCGGTTAATTTCACTTCCGAACGGTCTTTATATTTCAATCATCGATTTCATGTAAACCACCGAAGCATAAAAAATTTCAATTCCTCATAAGAATTCAATTTAATATGAGAGTTTCTCCCTCTCTTTTTTTTTTTGAGCAATCACGATTGCTTATTGCTTTCATTTGACTGTTTTTGGCGTCCTATCATCAGGGCCCGATTAAGACGTCGAGGGGCCCTAGGCCAAACCCTTTTTCAGGGGCCCCTGTAATCAAACATTACCGTTTTTTTCGTTAGGTAAAGCAATTTTAGCAATTTGGGGGCCCCTAAAGAGCGGGGGGCCCTAGGCCAAGGCCTAGTTGGCCTATTCAGTAATCAGGCCCTGCCTATCATTTTATTTTCCCGCCAGCACCCTCTGCAGCATCACCGTCGACCGGCTCCTCACGATGCTGCTCCTCTAGCGAAAGCCGTCTCCAGGTTGCATCCATGTCCTACACACATGCGCATACATAACACACCTACACACACGCACGCACACATACACACACAAAAACATACACACACATGCACAAACACATACACACACGCATACATATAGACACCTACACATACACACAACTACCCACACATTCATGCCTGCACACAGACACAAACACATATCCCTACACACATACACATACCCCCCACACACATTCATACACACAACTACCCACACACTTATGCCAGCACACAGACACAAACACACATGCCTACACACATACACATACCCCTACACACAAACACACATACTCCCCACACACAAACACACACGGCTACATACACACACTCGTGATTGCGAAAAACATAATTTGAATTCAAGATGCCAAAAATTCAAATTAATATATATTTTTTTTTTCAAAGGAGACGTTTAGTTCTAGTTTTCCCTGTTCTGATTCCGAACTCTAACCTTTCAGAGATCGAAACAGTTTGTGATCAGAAAATTTTGCCAAATGAAATCGATTAAGTGTTTCCCCTCCTCCGATTCACGCATTTCCATTGCAGAACCATTAACCGCATTTTGTTTTCTCCGATCTTAGCGTTCGCGTTATTTCGCTGCGTATAAGAACGGTTGGGAAAAATCTGTATCACGTGATTCACTAGGTTGATCTTGGATTGAATTGTCAAGATGAGCTCGTGAATGTTAAAGTTGTATTATTGTTTATATATATACTAGTGGTACCCGTACGGCTTTGCCCGTAGTTGAAAATTAAAAGGTTATTCGGTCCGCCTGTATATTTACAAATAATGGATGACGAATTTCTCGCTAATTGGCTATGTTCATTCGCTCTCCCACTCCACTTCATGATAAGTTCGTAATTTACTTGTCCGTCTTATGATAATTTTGCTCCGGAAAGCGTTGTTAAAATTGAAATAGAATAAGAACAAAATCGAATTTTCGAAAAATCGCTTCGAGGTGCACACCCCCATGCTACAAACTAACTTTGTGCCAAATTTCATGAAAATCGGCCAAACAGTCTAGGCGCTATGCGCGTCACAGACATCCAGACGTCCAGACAGAGAGACTTTGAGCTTTATTATTAGTAAAGATTTCTTTATTATTGTTTGGCAACACTAAGTAGTTTTTGAAATTTTGCAATGGCGATCATCTAGTAAGTTGGAATAAAGTTTCACTAATAATAGCTTCGTCTTTTCATCTTTATAGTTCACAGTTTACTCTGCTAAGCAGATACATAACCTTAATATGTTACTTAAAGTCATTAGGTTATGTAAAATTTATCAGTGAAAGGGGATTTTAAATAATGGAAAAAGAGGATAGTTTACAAACTTTAAGTTACCACCCTTAAGTCAGGGCTAAGGCAGAACTACACGCAATATACCTTTCTGGGCGTCATTACAGGGCTGTCGGCATATTGCATGTATTTAGAAGCTGTTTACGAAATACTCGTAGTTTTTCTGTCGGGTTTGGTGTAAACAGTTTTGCGAGTGTTTAGTGACTTAGTAATATAGTGTGAAATATAATCAAAATAAAAATCGAATACTGGCGCATTTATACTCTTGTTTTTGCGATTAAAATATAAAATTATTATTTAAGTGAGTATATATATTTTCTACATTTTATAAATTTGATTCTACTGTATTGCAAAAATGGAAAACACGTTGTTTTGAGGCTTCAAAGAAGCTTCTTTACAGTCTAGAAAAGTGTGAGATTTTTGATATAAAGTCATTCGGCAAAAGCCTTTCGTCAAACGACAGTACATCCAGAAGTTCACATTTTTCTGCATTGAAAAATGGGTTCCTTGAAACCCCGAAACACATGTCTGTAAAGTGTTGCAACACTTGTGCCTTTCTTAAGTAATTGTTCAATAATCCTTTGAATCACCGGTATTCTGCCATGTGCAGGTAAAGGGCAGTAACTGCAAATTTTTCATTTTTTGGCATTTTTGTCAACTGTTGTACGTTAGCTTTATTGTACAAGCTTGCTTATTTGGTTTACGCTGGAAAAAAACGCGCGAAAAAAAAAAGTCAAATTATAACATTTCCCAATGGGGCCGTTTCCAAAATTTTAAAAGTATTTTTTTTTTCCTGAAAGAGCGTGCTTAAAAACATAAGATCTGACCATTTTTAAAATTACTTGACTAAGTTTAATATTTTAAAAAAATTATTTTAATGGTGTGCTTTTATTGTTTACGTTTCTGCCGATGACATCACAAATGGTGAAATGCCATTCAGTGTAGCCATTCACAGAGCATAATATTTAATTCGCATCTTTACTCACGTGTACTGGCAACGATAGGGTTGATAGCAAGCGTAGAGCGCAATGTTTGATTCGCTTGTTGATTATCATAACGTGTAAAAGTGCATCATTTGTGACGTCATAAAGACCACGCCTTGTTTGAAAAATCGGACAGTTTAAAAAATTAATTAAAAAATAACTGTTGGGAAAATAAAAGTATTTTCTGGGCGTCTGTTTTTTTTTTTTTTTTTTTTTTTTTTTTGAGCAATCACGATTGCTTATTGTTCTCATTTGACTGTTTTGAATTCCTATCATTTTATTTTCCCGCCAGCACCCTCTGCCAACACCACCGTCGCGTCGACCGGCTCCTCACGATGCTGATCCTCTTGCAAAAACCGTCTCCAGGTTGCGTCCATATCCTACTCACACACGCATACACACACACACATACACACACTCATGCCTGCACACAGACACAAACACATATGCCTACATACACACACACACATGAATGCCTACACACACGCGCGCGCGTACACACAAAGCACTGCATACACAACACGCACACACATGCATACATACACATACACACGCACCCACACACATGCGCCTACACAAACACACACGCGCATTCACACGCACACACGCTCGTGATTGTGAAAAACATAATTTGAATTCAAGATGCCAAAAATTCAAATTAATATTTTTTTTTTTGTTCATTCTATCAATTGCAATGACTAAAAGTAGTACTTTTGACTGAAGGAAACAACCCCATTGTTAGTATTGAATCCAACACACATTTCTTCAAATATCTCGAAATCTCATAGATACTGCTGTTTAACTGCCCACGGGCAGTATTGATGTACCGATCATAAAGCATTCATGTTTCGAAGCGATGATCTGGAGGTTTTTGAATTTGTGTAGGAGAACCAGGGGCTAAACGAAATGGTAAAATATTTTTGTGCAGTTTTCAGCTCCTCCTATTTATCCTCCTACCTCCTCCTATCTGACAATATTATGACTATGGTATTAAGTAGTCCCGTTTTGACCGGGACAGTCCCGGTTTTCAGACAAAATCCCGGTGTCCCGACCGGTTTACTTCACGTCCCGGAAAATGATAATTTGATCACAAAGAACAAAAAAGTTGTAAAATAATTAACTGTGAAGGATTGTTTAGGATAATTTCTTTATCATTTGCAGCATTGACTTGTAAAATGAATACCGGATTAGCCTGTGGGGATTTTTACAACAAGATTAAAACCAAAAAGGACTGTCTAAAAAGTTCTATAAAATGAAAAGTTTATCTAAATATTGCTTGATTTTCTTTTCTTCAATCAAAGTGTTTTTTCTAACTAAAATAAATTGTAAATATTTACATTTAAGAAGTGAAATGTTCAAATTTTATCTGTTTATGTCATTTTTCCCCTGTTATAGGTTCATATAATTAGTAACCATTTATTCATAACATTGAGAATAAACTGCTCTATAAAACGCTCCAAATTTCAGCCACATGTGTGCACGCACCCTTTTGAATACTATGACGCGCGGGGAGGGGGGGGGGAGGGGAGTGGCTTTCCGGTGACCCGGTTGAACATTTCAGAAATCTTTCAAGCCTATAAGCATGTAACCGAAATGTAAGTAATCAGCGAAATAAATCATTATCATCTAGCCGTTGCATCATTAAAATTTCTATGAAAATCTATAACCCCCCCCCCCCCGCAAAACTAAGTCAAGCATTAAAATATAATTATCAGACCGGTGATTTTGAATTTTTCTGGGAGGGGGTGGGGGGAGGGTGCATTCTCAATACAGATTTCATTCGGAAACAACAAAGACTACGTCCACTAATATGTAAAAGCAATCATATTTCAAAGTTGGGAGAGAGCGATTAACCCCCATGGCCCCCTAGAAGCCTACGACCCGCAGGTCACATCCAGATATTTCTAGCCAGCAAGAAGCTTTTAAACAAAAAAAAAATAAATAAATAAAATAAAAATTTGATGATATATTTCGCTTTAAGCAGAAGATTAAGCCTAGCAGATTTTTAGAAAATTAAGCCTAGAAAATCTCTGTAACTACAGAGCGCATAATCAATAAAAATCTTGGGTGCAGGGGGAGATGGGGGGGGGGGCTAAAGCTAACTAGACTATCAGAACTGAAATATTGTGGGATTGTCCCCCCCCCCCCCAAAAAAAAAATACAATGCGACCCAATGCGGCCCTTGAGTTAAAAAAAGCTGAGAAATCTCTGGTTTAAGTCCTAGCCAATCGAAAGTCCACTTATCAGAGCCAGACTCTACGCTTACCAAAACCTGGCAAAGCATGGAGAATGCCAAGAAACATTGGCAAACTTTTTCTCGAAACTTTCAGCCGTAAACTTCTAACTGGATCATAAATTGTGGAAAATCATCAAGTGTCAAAAACATGTAGACGGTTGTCCATCGTTAGGAAGAAAATATTGGCAGCGTGCCTGTGACACTTCCCTTAAAAAAAAAAGATGCTCAGTGGTTGGGGAATAACATTGTCATGTTATTTTTATATTTATCGCTTCCTTCAGACGACAGCGCAACATTTGAAATATTTTTACACACGGACTGGCAACATTTGAAAAAGGTTCCGCAACAATTTCCAGATAAAGAGTAAATGAATTTTTCCCTTTCCGGGAATCTGGAGTGCGATTTTTTATTCGCCTTTCCCGCCATTTCGGAGAAGAAGTTACGCAGAATGCGATTTTATCTCGGCTGGAAAACCCACGTATATTGTCAAGTTCGTGTCGTGAATATTGATTTTTTTTTTCTGGAACCTTTCATAGATTATCTTGACAAATTTAGAAACATTTTGGAAACGTTGGGTCGGGTTTCGTTGGAAAGGCGGGAGATGGAATCGATGGAAAGATTCGCGGAATGCCGGAATAATGTAGCTTTGATGTTTCTTTTAAATATTTCAACTTTGCTGTTTTCTTTTCAAAGTTATTAATTATATTTATTTACTAGCAGTACCCGCACAGCGATGCCTGTGCTAAACATTTAAAGAAAATCCGTTGAATTAAAGAAAAACAAATTACATCAAAATTACATTAGAAGTAGCTTTCAAATGTAAAAAAAACCTAAATAATTCATCGCCAAATTCGCCAAGTGACTTTCTAATTAAAAAGAAAATCAATGAACATACGCACAATGAGTTTAAAATAAAGTAATAATAGTAAAATATTCGTAAGCAACAAAGGCAACTCCCCCCGAAATGTTTAAAAAGAAAGCATTTGAAAAATTATCTGGAAAATGGACCTAGTGTTATATAGCAATTTCTCGAAAGAGAAAAGCTCGAAAATTGACTCAATTAGAATCGCTTATATCTCCTGTTCTAATTAATTGAGAAAAATGGAACAAACATCATCTTGTTTGGGTAAGAAAACCCTCTCCAACGATACGTAATGTTTGGGGGGTGGGGGGATTTTTTACCTCATAATTAGCCGAAATTTAGCTTAATTAGGTAATTAGAAAAAAACTAAGTACTGAAAATGAGTGAGAAATGAAAATGGGTGAAAGTGAATGAAATAATAAAAATGAACGAAATAATGAAAAATGAAAGTTAGTGACATAATAAAAGTAAATAACTCTTTACGGCTTTTTCTATTTAACGAATGATTATAATTAAACACCAATCTCTTGTTAGGGATATTTTCGGCGATGTAGTCGATCGTAAAAATTAATGTGTA